>NW_007214958.1:0-834 GCF_000164805.1 Carlito syrichta
TTTGAAATAAAAAGTTTTTTTAAGTACTGAATGTCTTCTGGACAAATAAAATAGTGTACATTATTTCATCAAAGAGATTAATCAAGTTAGATATGTGATTTTCATATTTCAATATATATATAAGAAATGATTAGGCTATCTGAGGTTTCTTACAGAATAATCTGGGGTGTAGAAGGCATGGAGGAGAGCTGAAACAAGTTCAGTCCTGTTGATAGTTCTTCAAGTTTATTTCATTGACTATATTTTTCTACATGATTAAATCTTTCCACCTCAAAAAAAGTTTAAAAGAAATATTAAGAAATATATCTCAAATTACCATTAAAATGAAGTTGAGGTTCTAAATAAAAGCATTCATATTTCTCTTTTAGGTAGAAATGCTTATCTTGCTTTAAAAGCCACAGATTTTACTCTTTTAAAATATTTTTGATGCTTTCCAGGCACAAAACTTCCAAGATTTTTGAGTCTTGAGACACAAATATACATGGAATTTGTAATTTCAGAATAAATGTGGAAAGATGCACTGGGAAGCCTGGGGTGGAAAGTTGGGGTGTAAAATTGGGGTAAAGTTGGTGTAAAGTTGGGGTACTGGAAGCGATGAGCTGGGATTATATTGGTTGGCCTGGCAGATAAGCAGCTGATAATCCTTGAGCCTCTACTCTGCCCAGGTGTGGTTCTAAACACATTGTATTTATTAATCTGTCGTTTTCTCAAGATTCCAGTGAGGCATATACTATTATCACTGCCATTTTATATATGATGACACTAACACACAGAATGTTTCAATGATGGGCATAATTTGGATCAAACAATCTGGACTGAAACCTTTGTTCGTAG
>NW_007214959.1:0-687 GCF_000164805.1 Carlito syrichta
AGTTAAAATAAATAACACGTGTAAGTCACTTAGGATCTGTACTTCTTTTTTTTTTTTTTTGAGTTGGGATTTTACTCTGTTGCCTAGGTGGCAACAGTGAAGGCACAGACTAGACTTCCTGGGCTCACGCGAGCCTTCCTGCCTCAGCCTCCTGAGTAGCTGGGACTCCAGGTACACACCACCACACCTGGCTAATTTTTCTTCCAGGGACAAGGTCTTGCTATGTGGCCCACACGGGGCCAAGCAATCCTCCCGCCTCAACCTCTCCAAGTGCTGGAATTATAGGCATGAGCCACCACACCCAACCTGGATCTGTACTTTTACTATTTGACCACTATATAGGCCAGGCAACACAGCGAGACCTCATCCCTACAAAAAGAATCAAAACCCTAGCTAGGCGTGGTGGTGCATGCCTGTAGTCCCAGGTGTTAGGCAGGGTGAGGGTCAAGAGGATGGAGAGGGAGAAGAGAGGTGAGGTGAGGCACTGCACCGTGGGAGCCGGCAAGCCAGAGGTGCCGCGCTGGCAACCCAGAGATCCGAGTAGATGCAAAGAATTGCAGCACACAGAGGTGAGAGAAGAAAAGATTTATTTAAGAAAAGTTCACCCCCCACAGACAGGGAGGGGGCCTATACTCTAAGTGAGTGTGGCATCGTAGCCCCCCAGAGTCCTGGCTTAAATCCTTTTCT
>NW_007214960.1:0-719 GCF_000164805.1 Carlito syrichta
GATAGATTTGAAACTCTTGTAAAATGGCATTGCGCTATACAAAAGCAAAAAAAAAAAAAACCCAAAAACAAAGTGTGAGTGCATAAAGGTTAAAATGCTTATTTGCATTATTAATAGCATTAAAAACCTTAAAAACCAAGTCAATATGTGCAATTAAAATAATTTTATACTCAGATCCCAATGTATTCACAGGGCACATGGAAAAGCAGGAAGCATTCCATAGTTTGTGGCAAAAAAAAAAAATATGTGTGTGTGTGTATACTGTATGAATATATGTATAATTTGCACAACTTTAGACATATACAAATTTATAAATTAGAGAATTTCATAATTTATCTATTTCAATAAATTCAGCAACATTACTGAACAAAATAAATCATGTGAAGTGTAACCTAGAAATGTAACCATTTAAGAGCTTATCAAAACTTTGGATTTTATTTGAGTTGATTAAGGATTACATCAAGGATGGTATGGTATATCTCATGAATGAGACCATTGCAGCAAACATGCAAAGCATTAACTTTATTGCTCATACCCATATTTTAAAGCCTGATTTATTATTTTGGGGGGAAATCCATATAACGTTAAACACTTTATTTTTTTCAGCTTTACTGTGGTATATTAACTGACAAAAATTGCATGCATTTAAGGCATACGACATGAAGTTTTGATATACCTATATGTTGTTAGCTGATTACTGCAATCAAACTACTTAACAT
>NW_007214961.1:0-649 GCF_000164805.1 Carlito syrichta
CCTGCATTTGGTCTAGTAGAAACTTTTTGCTGTGTCAGATTTTGTGTTTTGACAAGATCCCTAGGTGGTTTGTACGCACATTAAATTTTGAAAAGTTATTTACTAGAGAGGTGATCTCCAAGTTTTTTGCTCATCATTTAAACAATACAATCAATGTTTAGCGCTCCTTTCCAAATACATGATAATTTTATTGCTAAATTATATATGTACTACTATATTACAAATTAATGAAAGTAGACATTTTAAAAGAATGAGATACAATAAAATAAAAAATTAAAATAATTTTATTATTTTAAATAATGGTATAAAACCATCTGGTTCTCAAAATTATTGATTACTGAAATTTCAATGAGATGTCTAACTTTTAGTTTTAATGCCTGAAAACTAAAAAAATGCTAGACAAAAATGTTAGAAGCATTTATTTCTTTTTCCAGCAAAACTTATTAACTACTTTTTTAAACAGTAACATTTATTTAGGGTATAATATATTAGAAGTTTATTAAGATATAACTTTGTAGTGTACAGTTTTGGAGTTTTGATAAATACAAAAAAGTTATGTAACCACTACAGTCTAGATACAGAGCAGTTTCATCATCCCCCAAGATTCCCTCATGCTTCTGGATAACCAGCCCCTCTCTCGACTGTGTCT
>NW_007214962.1:0-966 GCF_000164805.1 Carlito syrichta
ATAATTTTATTGCTAAATTATATATGTACTACTATATTACAAATTAATGAAAGTAGACATTTTAAAAGAATGAGATACAATAAAATAAAAAATTAAAATAATTTTATTATTTTAAATAATGGTATAAAACCATCTGGTTCTCAAAATTATTGATTACTGAAATTTCAATGAGATGTCTAACTTTTAGTTTTAATGCCTGAAAACTAAAAAAATGCTAGACAAAAATGTTAGAAGCATTTATTTCTTTTTCCAGCAAAACTTATTAACTACTTTTTTAAACAGTAACATTTATTAGGGTATAATATATTAGAAGTTTATTAAGATATAACTTTGTAGTGTACAGTTTTAGGAGTTTTGATAAATACAAAAAAGTTATGTAACCACTACAGTCTAGATACAGAGCAGTTTCATCATCCCCCAAGATTCCCTCATGCTTCTGGATAACCAGCCCCTCTCTCGACTGTGTCTTCCTGGCAACCACTGGTCTGTTCTCTATCCCTGTTATCAATCCCAGTAGTGGGATTGCTGGATCACATGGTAGTTCTTACAACTATGTGGGTGGAATTGTATGGTACATAGCCTTCTTTCTTTCTTTTTAAAAAAAATTATTTTAATTTATTTAATTTATTTTTCTCTTTATTTTATTATTGAGATGTGGGGTACGAGTCAGGATTAGGTACATAAGTAGTCTATGTGCAGGTGACATTTGGGCCTCCAACTGGTCCTCACTTCCTCTGGTTTAGGATCAGGTTTTTAGGATCAGGTTATCTTTTGTGATGTCACGTGCCCTCTCCCCTTCCTCCCACCCCTGCAGTGCCCCATGACTGCTGATCCCTCCCTTGTACCATTGTGATAAATATTCAAGACCCACTTGTGAGTGAGAACATGTGGTATAGCCTTCTTTCACCTAGCATTATGCATTTGAGATTCACATTTTGGGAGCAATTGTCTCTTTTTTTTTTTTTT
>NW_007214963.1:0-685 GCF_000164805.1 Carlito syrichta
AAACTTATTAACTACTTTTTTAAACAGTAACATTTATTAGGGTATAATATATTAGAAGTTTATTAAGATATAACTTTGTAGTGTACAGTTTTAGGAGTTTTGATAAATACAAAAAAGTTATGTAACCACTACAGTCTAGATACAGAGCAGTTTCATCATCCCCCAAGATTCCCTCATGCTTCTGGATAACCAGCCCCTCTCTCGACTGTGTCTTCCTGGCAACCACTGGTCTGTTCTCTATCCCTGTTATCAATCCCAGTAGTGGGATTGCTGGATCACATGGTAGTTCTTACAACTATGTGGGTGGAATTGTATGGTACATAGCCTTCTTTCTTTCTTTTTAAAAAAAATTATTTTAATTTACTTAATTTATTTTTCTCTTTATTTTATTATTGAGATGTGGGGTACGAGTCAGGATTAGGTACATAAGTAGTCTATGTGCAGGTGACATTTGGGCCTCCAACTGGTCCTCACTTCCTCTGGTTTAGGATCAGGTTTTTAGGATCAGGTTATCTTTTGTGATGTCACGTGCCCTCTCCCCTTCCTCCCACCCCTGCAGTGCCCCATGACTGCTGATCCCTCCCTTGTACCATTGTGATAAATATTCAGACCCACTTGTGAGTGAGAACATGTGGTATAGCCTTCTTTCACCTAGCATTATGCATTTGAGATTCACATTTTGGGA
>NW_007214964.1:0-1924 GCF_000164805.1 Carlito syrichta
GATGGTTATTTATTATTATTTATTTTGATTACATTCTATTTTGGTATTTTGCTTTTGACATTTCTTTAAATTGGGAAAAGTCATTAGAGTGATTTCTTTCTGTTCTGATTTATAATATCATGTCTCCTTGCTTGGTTCTGGGATACTGACTTCATTTCTCATGAAGAATGCCACAGGCCATTAAGTTTAGCAATCTGTATCCCACAAGTTTTATGCCCAAATTATTATTATTTTTACTTTGTAAAAGATTTGTTTGCACATTTTCCATGTGTGCATTAGTCTTTAAGAAGGGAAGATGAAGGTTTAGTAAAAGCATGAATCAATTTCTGTATACCTTAGCAACTGTTTCTCCCCCTATGCATACTCAGAGCTATGCAAAACGACTGAGATTTGGGCACATTTGAAGCAATTTCTCATTTTGTACTTCTCATCCCTCTCTATTAGAAAGCACAAATATACAACAAAATGAAACAAAACAACATTAAAGTCAAATAAATGTAAACCATGGAAATGTGTACAGGTGGTCAAGAGGAAGTATTTTAAATTTTATAGAAGAGACCCAAGCTTATTTAGTGCCAAGCTGAGTTAATTGGAATAAAATGTTGCTATTCATGCTATTCTATTAGGTTGGATTTGAAGTTATTACTGCAGGAGATTAGGTCAGAGTGTAGTACAAAGCCAGCCAAATTTCATCGAAATTGTTTATTTTCACTTCTCTCTTCAAACTGTGTATGCACATGTGTGTAAAATAGCCAACCGCATATAAGAGTTCATATTGACTTTAAATTGCTCTTATTTGCTAAGGGTACTTAATAGCCTGGATAGCTGAATCTTTGTGATTTATCCCTCTGTTCTAGCAATACTTTATTGAGGCTAGAGGGCATTCTTTGACTCTTCTAGAAAAAAATGGGCACTGGGACTTTTTGGCTCCTCTTTACATGGTAAATAAGTTTTAAAATATTGGGTTGGCTTATCGGTCAGTGCCTTTTATAGAAAAGTTGAAAAAAATAAGCACACACACCCAAATACTTTGTTTTCTCCTGAATTTTAAATATCTATGGGGAATAGAAAAGTGTCAGGAATTCTGGACACCATGTGAAACTGTTTATTGAATGATTTTGAATGGTGCTCTGTGCACATTTACAAACGGCAGAGATACTTTCTCCCAAGTGAGAGAATTTTTTCTCCCCTTGAGGTGATGCCTAATTCTAACAGGAGAAAAGGTTCTGGATAAAAATAATGGGGAAGGTGGGAAGGAATGATCTAAGCCACATAAATGCCAAGAGTTTGCGTCCCATGACATTTGTGTCATTAACTGTTTTACATCCCAAAAATGTCATGTTCAATTTAATTATCTCTGTTGTTTTCAATAGACTAAATTCTAATACTCATTAACTTTTAAAGAGTTCTTTACTATATCAAAAGCACTTGAAGGTTTTAAAATATATGAATATAATTCTCCCAATGACTCCAGGAGGTAGGTACTATTTATTCTAACTTTACAGATAGGGAAACTGAGGCACATAAAAAGTAAATAACTTATCCAAGTGTATCACAATCATAAGAAACAGAAACAGGATAAGCATCGGCTTTCTCATTTAATTTTACCTTTAAAAAGTTGAGAATTTTCTATGATAATAACTGTTTAAAAAGAAAATATCATCAGCTCTTAAAGGAACATACAAAGGGTCATTCCAACTATGTGTGGAACCATGTAGGATTTTTGGAAGAGGTGTATATCCTCTTAGGTTCACTTTTACTTTCTTAAAGAATACCACTCTTGTAGATGTGTAAGGACTCATTTGTTTAAAAAAAAATTGCATAACTTTAGTCATCTCTCTGATGCTTTTAAAAGTGGTTCTTTTCTGGGAAAGCATCTTCCACCAGACATACACACCCACATACACACACACAGACACACACA
>NW_007214965.1:0-739 GCF_000164805.1 Carlito syrichta
GATCTAGCTTGTCCTTGTAACTTCTGGGTGCTGAAACATCATTAGAGTAAGTAATAATTAACATGTAACGTGTTGCAGAATCTTTTGGGAAAATAAAAACTCTTATCTTAGAATAAAGTTTTTGAAGTGTACTTACAAGTCAGTGTGCCAGGGTCCAGGGCTGAGCTCTTACCCTAATTTGTGATCTAGGGTAAGAGGTAGGGGCTAACAGTCCTTAAAGCAATTAGGGACTCTCTTTGCAAGTTTCTGCTCTGTTGCACCACTGGAAGCTCTAACTCACCACCTCTGAGTAATTAACTTGCCTGTTGGATCTTGGCCATTGACACGTTTTACTTTCCTACTTTGTATCAGTTAATCAACACTTACAGAGTGCCTGCTGTGACAGAACTCTGTGCTAGGCTCCATGAAAACATTAACCAACAGTAGCCATGGCAGTTGACAGCTTTTTTCCCCCCTAAAGGGCTTGAGTTAAAGAGAAGGGAAAGAAGAGTCTAAAATGCAGTACTCAGTTTTTCATTCTTAGTCATCTTTCTATGAACTTTGTGGGACATTTTACTGAGGATAAAGAAATAAAATATCTCTTCCAGATATCTTTAGGGCTTATGAGACAATTAATTTGGTTAAATATGTTTAAAGATACAACACTATTCTTTCCCATTGGACATATACATATATAGGAATGAATGCTTGAGCTCTTTGAAGAAAGTCAGGTGTCTGACCATGTTTGCTTCTTGTCCTG
>NW_007214966.1:0-788 GCF_000164805.1 Carlito syrichta
CTCTTACCCTAATTTGTGATCTAGGGTAAGAGGTAGGGGCTAACAGTCCTTAAAGCAATTAGGGACTCTCTTTGCAAGTTTCTGCTCTGTTGCACCACTGGAAGCTCTAACTCACCACCTCTGAGTAATTAACTTGCCTGTTGGATCTTGGCCATTGACACGTTTTACTTTCCTACTTTGTATCAGTTAATCAACACTTACAGAGTGCCTGCTGTGACAGAACTCTGTGCTAGGCTCCATGAAAACATTAACCAACAGTAGCCATGGCAGTTGACAGCTTTTTTCCCCCCTAAAGGGCTTGAGTTAAAGAGAAGGGAAAGAAGAGTCTAAAATGCAGTACTCAGTTTTTCATTCTTAGTCATCTTTCTATGAACTTTGTGGGACATTTTACTGAGGATAAAGAAATAAAATATCTCTTCCAGATATCTTTAGGGCTTATGAGACAATTAATTTGGTTAAATATGTTTAAAGATACAACACTATTCTTTCCCATTGGACATATACATATATAGGAATGAATGCTTGAGCTCTTTGAAGAAAGTCAGGTGTCTGACCATGTTTGCTTCTTGTCCTGAATTTGTCACCCAGTAGGGATCATTTCTGGCTATGCTAGAGTCCTTGGATCCATAGCATGTCTACAATTGGGCTGCATGCTTTAACCCTACCGAAATTTACAATAAAATGTATGCATACACTAAGTTTTGAGGAATGTGGGAGCTCATCACTTTCATCAAAAAATAAATGTGAGGTAATAGGAGCTGCACAAAACCATGACAAACAGAAGGTGA
>NW_007214967.1:0-1192 GCF_000164805.1 Carlito syrichta
CTGTACATTCTTTATTCTCCTTTATAACGTAATTGTCTTAAATACTATTTCAATTTACATTTAGAACCACATCAGATAGTGGTACAACTTTTGTTTCAACTGTCAACAAAATTAGAAAACTCAAGAGGAAGAAAGTCTATCATAGCTACCCATACTTTTAACTAAGTTTTTTTCTCTTCTTTCCTGCTTTTATTGTTCCTTTCCATTTAGAGAACGTCCTTCAGTCATTGTGTTAGGGAAGATTTGCTTGTGACAATATCTATCACTTTTCCTTCGTCTGATAATGTCTTGGTGTCCCCTTTATTTCTGAGAGATATTTTTGTTGGATATAGGATTCTGGGTTGACAATTCATTGCTTTCAGTGCCTAAAAGTTATTGTTTTGCTATCAAACCATGAAAAGACATGAGGAAACTCAAGGGCATATTGCTAAGTGAAAGAAGCCAATCTGAAAAGGCCATATTATATGATTCCACTTATATGTCCTCCTGAAAAAGGCAAAACTATGGAGACAGTAAAAAAGATCAGTGCTTCTTAATTTTAAACAATTTTCTTTCCAAAGAAACCTAGTTCTTTCAATGCTTGCTAAAATCAAGAGGTCTCTTAGGTCGTCTCTGAGTAGGAGCCTCTTCCTACCTTCTCTGTGTTTCTCAGGAACATCAGCCTTGTCATGGCTGAAATGCTGTCCAGGAAGCAAGCTGCCAAGATGAATGGGTCTCGTGAGGATCCAATGGGAAGTCAGTGGCAGGACTGCATTTGAGGTGGACCGTGGTGTCTCTGGGGAGTACACATGCAGCTGAAACTCCAGTTAAAATGTGGATTCTGAATTGAATCAGTCTACTTCTGGCAAATAAGGAAGAAAATCGGAATATGTACAAAGGCAAGGGTGAAACAGTCTCTGCCGGTTATCTGCCCTATTCCCGCCTTTTTTTTTTTTCAGTGCTAATTTCCATTGACAGGCGCTTACTGTGCTAGGGAATTTTCTAAATTTAATTTTAAAATCTGAAGGTGTCTATTAATATAAGGGATATCTAAATGATCAATGATATAGTAAATTTTGTCATGGACCAATATTTTGAAGAATTCAAAAGTTACAAGTCAGAAATGTTGTCAGAGACTAGATGAAGCCATAGATATTACCATGGTAGGACTAACAAATTAAAGAGGTTTTCCTTTAAAAAAAAAAAAAAAACC
>NW_007214968.1:0-1405 GCF_000164805.1 Carlito syrichta
TCACGAACTTTGCAGCAACCTGGATGGACTTAGAGTCTATAATACTGAGTGATCTTTCACGGAAGCAAAGAACTGAGTATCAAATGTTCTTAATCGTAAACAGACCTTGAACAATTATTGTAATACTATAAGAAAAGGATTGGCAGTAGCGGGGAAATGTTGCAAGGGGGATGGGGTAGCGGGATTGGCAGTAGTGGGAATCTGCCTGGGGAAGGGAGGCACACCTCCAACAAGGGTACCTGCATAATGAACGTTTGTATACCTAACCCTGAATTGTACCCCTCATCTTTAAAATTAAAAAATTACAAGTTTTTTTTTTAAGAAATAGTTGTTAAATGTTTCTAATTTTTTTAAACCTAAAACACCAAGACAATAACTTAAGGGTACATCTAATTCAAGAAAAATTAACCTAGATATATTTAAATAAAATCACAATTAGGTGGGTGATAGACAAACTTCTGAAAAAATGTTTTTTAAGAATCTTATATTTTTTCCCATAGATTAACACCAACAAAAGATAGTTATAAATGCTGGCTTATAAAATGCATGGAAATCAGGGAACAATAGAATATCTTCAAAGTTCTGAGAGGAAACTGTCAGTCAAGATTTCTATATTTAGTGAATATCCATCAAAAAACAAAAGCAAAATAAATACATGTTTGCATCAATTAAATCTGTGCAAATTAATTACTAACTAACCCACTATACGAAAATGTTTCTGCTGAAGAAAAATTACAGCAAAAGAAAATTTGAATTAAAATGAAAATGAGCCAAAAATGACAGCTATGTAGGGAATTATAAGCTGCTTTTTTCTTTTAATATTCAAAAGGCAACTTGATATGTAAATAAAAATTGTAAGACTGCATTGCCGGAATAGCATAAAAATTATGGATGTTAATAGAATTCAGCAAAATTACATATGGTTTTGATGCTTTTTATAAAAATTCTTTGACTTACTCTTCTTTTGTTATATGCTCAATTTTATTATGATTTATGTGTACTTGACAAGATTATATATTACTTACTTGTTGTATGCTAAATGTATCATCAGTTGAGAGAATAAGTTAAACTTTCTTTTCTAAAGGTATACTTTTCAATTACTTATACTTTTACCATCAACTTTTTATATATTTTGAAAATAATATTTTAGGTGCATAAAAATTTAAAATATTTTATGCTTTTCTGTTGAATTGACAGTTTTATTACACAGTGACATTCTTTTACATTAATAATCTACATTGCCTCAAAACTTCTTTTATTTTATGTATTAGGGTTTTTTGTTTTTGTTTTTTGAGTTGGAGTCTCACTCTGTTGCTCAGACTGGAGAGCAGTGGCTGCTCTGGGCCACCGCAGCCTCGACCTGCTGGACTCCCACGATCCTCCCGCCTCAGCCTTCCGAGTAGCC
>NW_007214969.1:0-508 GCF_000164805.1 Carlito syrichta
CAAAATTGTGTATGTATGTATGTATGTATGTATGTATGTATGTAGCCAGAGTCTCACTCTGTCACCCAGGCTGGAATGCATTGACAAGGATAGCCACCAAAGCCTCAACCTGCGGGGCTTAGGTGATCCTTCTCCCTCAGCTTCCAAGTAGCTGGAACTACAAGTGTGTGCTTCTACACCTGGCTGTTTTGTTTTATTGTAGAACCGAGGTCTTGCCAAGTTACCCAGGCTGATCTCGAATAGCTGGGCAGTGGCAATCCTCTTGCCTCCACCTCCCAATGTGCTGGGATTACAGGCATGAGTCACCACACTAGGCATGTGTATTTATTCTTACATATTTAAACTTCACTTACTTTCAAAGTACTCTCCATTTGATGGAATACACTTATAGAGATACTTTTTTCACTGCTCAAAATAGTTTTTGAATAACTTCAATTCTGATGCCTTTTAGTGCTTCTGCCATTTTTTGTTTCAGTTCTTCCACAACACCCTTGAGGACTTTTTACAT
>NW_007214970.1:0-369 GCF_000164805.1 Carlito syrichta
CTTCCAAGGAAGTAGCATAGGAACTTTAGTGGCCATTTAGATCTTATGCACATCTTTTATGTTTGTCTCCTTTTCTGGCAGATAAACCTGTCCCTAATCATTTGCCAACACCCATTTAATTACAGAGCACTGTATTTTAGGATCCTGGTATCTAAGAACAAACCACTGTTTACTTCACACTGAAAGGTGATTTTGTTTTCAGTTGGAGTCTCTGTCATCTATTCTGGAGTGCAGTGGCATACTCACAGCCACCCCAGCGTTGACCTGCTGGGCTCTTGTGATCCGTCTGCCTCAGCCTTCCAAGTAGCAGGAACTACAGGTATGTGCTACCATGCCCAGCTAATTTTTTATTTATTGTAGAGATGAGGT
>NW_007214971.1:0-874 GCF_000164805.1 Carlito syrichta
AGTGGGTGAATACTCTAGGGTTTACAGCTTCAGAGACAACAGAGCCAGGAAGCATGTTCCAAGGAGTGACCAATTGTTTTCACAAGGGATATGAAGGAAAATGGTCAGGTGCCTCAGGGGACCACCAGACAGTGGCACATCTATAAGGCTCCTACCATGTACTGCTGATAAAGCTCTTACAACTCCATAGCTAGCCCCTAAGAATTCTCATCAATAGCCAGGATAACCATTAATAACATCTAGCAGAAAACCATTTCCAAATAAAGCCAGGAAGTCACCTAAATAGGACCCAACACATCATCATCAACTAAAAATTCCCACTATCATCCTTATATTTTCCTATCTATAGGCCTGGCTAGCCACAATGCGTTCAATTATTCTGACCAGATCTGATATTTAGGTATCTGTATTAATTATGCAAGTATTTTAAGATTTCTTAGTATGCTCTGTCATTTTGCTATAGGTAACTAAAATTATTATTCAAGAGTGATCAGCTTCAGTTAGCAACATATAGCAGAAAGAGTTGTCTTTAAGAAGATGAGCTTATTTACCTACACTTTAAGATAATGAACACTTTTGGGATAATTTTCATGTTCGGCAGTAATGCGATGAAAGTTCTTTCAGGCTGGGCTCGGTGACTCAGCCTGTAATCCCAGCACTTTGGGAGCCCGAGACTAGTGGATTGCCTGAGCCTGCGGGTTCAAGACCCCCCTGGGCAACTTGGTGAGACCTCGACTCTACAATAAATAAAAAAAATTAGTCAGACGTGGTAGTGCATGTCTGTAGTTCCAGTTACTTAGAAGGTTGAGGTGGAAGGATTACTGGAGCCCAGTAGGTCGAGGCTGCGGTGGCCAGGAGCAGCCACTGCACTCCA
>NW_007214972.1:0-1011 GCF_000164805.1 Carlito syrichta
CTTCCCTAGAGACTTTAGAGGGAACATGGCCTTGCTGACACCTTGATTTTGGACAATTAGACTCCAGAACCGTGACAGAATAAGTACCTATTTTTTTCAAGCCAGACAGTTTGTAGTACTTTGTTATGACAGCTCTAGAAAATAATACAAGGGCTATCACAGGCAGATATCCTGACAATAACCAAGAAATGAAGTGAGGGAACAGTCAAAATAACTACAAAAAGCTGACCCAAGAACAATAAAAGCACAGCTTCCCAGGGCCTTTTACCACAGAGTGAACAATACAAGGTAGCCCACTCACACAGCTGGGGACAGAGGGAAAAGTCAGTGAACATTTAAAAAATTGAGTCTTAGAACAATTTTGATGTGCATGAAAGTAATGTTTTAATCCCCATTGGTCAGATACTGCAAAGGCAACAATGGGCAGGGGCAGAAAAAGAACTGTCTTTTGTTTCCAAGGGGCAGTGTTTTTAGCAACACTCTGCTGGAAGCTATTTCTTCCCACCCAAAACCACAGAGGGGAATTAAATGACTCCTCCTAGCAGGTTTTAAGAGACAATCTGATTGTTGGAATTAGTACATGAGAAGGTTCGAGCACTTAGAATAAACCATGGCAGTTAGGTTGGGAAGATGTGTGAGGCAATTGTTCTCAGGTGTTCTACAAGTTCATGGCCAATACCTTCCATTCCTCAACATGTGGTTACAACTCTTCACCACTTTCCCTGAGACCCTTGGTCTCCTCTTTCCATCCTCCTCTTTCTTGGCCTTGTACATCCTTGTTTTTTACTTCACAGAGAAATTTCAGGCCTTCTACCATGAATTCCCTCAAATTCCAGTCTCCTGTACAGCAAGTATCCATGATAGGATATCTTTCCCTTCTCTCCTGGAGTAACAGGTGTCCCCCGCATGTTCAAAATTAACTTCTCCACCTGTACTCTTCATCTTCTAATATTTTCAGGGACCTGGCTTCATCAGTTATCTCCTCTTTCACATCCTCAGCCTTTTCTCATG
>NW_007214973.1:0-2047 GCF_000164805.1 Carlito syrichta
CATATGTACAGAGTCAGGTGCCTAGACTTAATCTTCACTTATCAGTATGTTTACATGATTCCCTAACTTTAGGACTAGTGGGAAGGAGTTTGTGACAGCCTATCTTCATTTAACTCAAGAATCATCAGATTTCTTCCCCAGGAAATCTACTCTTGCTTAAAATCATAGGTAAAGTATACTGAGTCATATTGGGCATTACTATGGAACTGAAAAGATAGAAATCAGGCCAATTATTGAAGGAAAATATTTATGCACAAGCAAGTCTGAGAGCAGGATTGGGGTGAATGTGGGGAGGAAAAGGAGAATTTCTCAAGTCCATTTATGATTAACTGTGCCAATGGCTTAAACATGCTGTTTATTCTAGAGAGCTATTTGTCCAAGAACTCAGAAGATGAGGAGCTAGCTAAAGAATCACAGCGGTCGGTTCGAAAGCGGGGCCGAAGCACTGATGAGTATTCAGAAGCAGATGAGGAGGAAGAGGAAGGCAAACCATCCCGCAAACGGCTGCACCGGATTGAGACAGATGAGGAGGAGAGTTGTGACAATATTCATGGAGGTGTGGATCAGCCTGCGCGTGACAGCCAGCCCAGGGCCCTGGCCACGGAACAAGAGAGCACCAAGAAGTCCTATCGGATAGAAAGTGATGAAGAAGAGGACTTTGAAAATGTAGGCAAAGTGGGGAGCCCATTGGACTATAGCTTAGTGGACTTACCTTCCACCAATGGACAGAGTCCTGGCAAAGCCATTGAGAACTTGATTGGCAAGCCCACTGAGAAGCCTCAGACCCCCAAGGACAACAGCACAGCTAGTGCTAGCCTAGCCCCCAATGGGACAAGTAGTGGGCAGGAGGCAGGGGCACCAGAAGAGGAGGAAGACGAGCTTTTGAGAGTGACTGACCTTGTTGATTATGTCTGTAACAGTGAACAGTTATAAACTTTTTTTCCATTTTTGTGCTAATTTATTCCACGGTAGCTCTCACACCAGCGGGCCAGTAATTAAAAGCTGTTTAATTTTTCCAAGAAAACTCCACTACAGAATGACTTTTCAGAAGAAAAATTTCAACAAACCCTGAAGTCTTTCTGTGAAGTGACCAGTTTTGAACTTTGAAGATAAATAATTGCTATAAATTCCTTTTGATTTTCTTTTTTCCAAGTTCATGGTCCTTGGTAATTTCATTCATGGAAAAAAATCTTATTATAATAACAACAAAGATTTGTATATTTTTGACTTTATATTTCCTGAGCTCTCCTGACTTTGTGAAAAAGGGTGGATAAGAATGCATTCCGAATCTGTGAGGGCCCAAAACAGAATTTAGGGGTGGGAGAAAGCACTTGTGCTTTAGCTTTTTCATATTAAATATATATTATATTTAAGCATTCATGGCAAAGATGATGATTAACAGACATTCAGAGTTCAAGTCTGTACTGTTACAGTTTGAGTATTGTAGATAACATCATACATAAATCAGTTAGTAACAGCCTTTGTGAAATCAACTTGTTTACTATTGGAGATAACCACACTTAATAAAGAAGAGACCGTGAAAGTACCATCATAAAAAACTTTAAACTACGTTTCTGTTAAAGAGGAGTTTCTTGTTTAAAAAAATAAAATAAAATCATCTGAAAAGCATTTGTACAGTAAAATGTATAATGAAGCTTTGACAAGCAGACTGTGCTAACAACAAATTGTTTAAAATAGCTTTATGCACTGGTGACAAGGTGGCCTCTAGTATACTTATGTCTAATGGAGATTTTAGTGAAATGAATGTGGTCTTTCTTAAGGCCTGGGTGGACTGCAAACTTTGCCAATAGTGTAACTCTTGTCTTCTGGCCATCTGATGTTTAAATATCTGAAATAGCATTTTGAAAGAAGTACATCCATATATAACAAACATGAGGAGATGCTAAGCTGATTAGCGGTATTTTAGCACATTTGAAGACGGGGAAGGGATTTTCAGGTGAATTTTAACTGGTCTATTCTTGCCCTTAGTATCTACTTCAAATTGAAGTCTACAAACAAAGCAGTTCCTTTGGGAGGTTTTAGTTTG
>NW_007214974.1:0-2047 GCF_000164805.1 Carlito syrichta
TCTAGGAATTTTATAATTCTCCTTTTCCTTCCTCAACAGGTATTGTCCTTAAATCTTATCTTTTGGCCTTGAACCTTTATAGTTGTTTTTCAGTTGTTGGTTCTTTTGCTTGTTTTGTTTCACTATAGTTCTGTAGTACCTGCCTATTAATATTTTTTGCTTTGATTCTAGCAATGTATATGTATCTATATAAATAATAAAATAATGAAAGCAGCCTAAAAATAGGATGCACCAGTAGCATGTGGTTCCAAGCAAGTCGTGATTTTTATTTTGAGACAATGTTCTACTGGAAGGGAGGGAAGGGCTTGTGTTCACAGACAGTAAAGCAGAACTAAGGAAGGAGCTACAGTCACCTATAGATTGTCCTTTCCAGCTAAGTCTCTTTTATTTATTTGAAAGTCAGCTAAGAATTTTAACCTTTTCAACTCTAAAACTGTCAGGCAATTAGAAGGATTCCTACTAGTGCAAGGTAAGTGGTTCGAATGGACAGGTCGCCTTTCCTGCCACCCATTCTTCTCTACTACTTTAGTCCTGCAGCCTGGTAAAGCTACTATCATGTAGGAACTCCCCATGTGCCCTGTCTCTCTACCTCTGGATACCAGCTTCTTCTTCCATCTTTTATTGGTTCTACTTCTCTGTTAGGCCAAGTGATCAGAAGTAGTATTAAATGAGTAGATAATTTATTTTAACAGGATGCTTAATGTGAAATAAGGAGTTCTTTGTACCCTTCTGCTATAGACAGCCCAAGGTAATTTTTACCATACTAAAGACTGAGTATTCCATTTAGCAAATGTCCCACTAACATGGGTTTTGATACCACTTGTGCTGCCTGATAATTACCAAACTTAAAATATGTGTTTGTCAACCTGATAGTGAGTGTACCTCTTCTCACCTTATATTTAATTAAACCAATTAACTATGAGTCACCTACCAAGAATGTAATCTAAGCAGCTGATAAATACAAATTATTCTTATGCAGATAGAGTGATTATAAATGATTTAAATTTTGAAACAGTTCAAAAATAGTTCTGCTTGGCGTTTAGATTCAGTCCCTCAGTGACTCTTCTGTTCACTAAAATACTCTCTTTGAAGAAGCTCCAAAATTTTTTGAAAATGCCCAAAATTTAGAAAAAAATAAGTGTTCCATATACAGAGACACAATAGTTGTTAGCAACTAGGGAAAATATAGAAAAGCAGTAATTGAGCTAGAGTTTGGACCATCACAGTTCCTTGTTAGACAACTAACCATGGAGTTAGATTCACAATAGCTGCTGCATAATAGAGCCCTTTAATAATTTAGGCCTCTTTTTTGAAATACAAGTTGGACTCCCATTATCGAACTAGTATTAAGAGGAGATGTGGCTTAGTATTCACTAAATTTAGTTTGAGTTTCTGTAAAAGTTTGAAAACTAGTCCATTTTTCATAAAGCAGAAGCTTTGCTTTGAAATATATGTTAAAAGGACTCAGACTGAAAATATACATTTTGGTTTTGTACATTTGTGCTGATGAAATAGTGTTTAACATAAAACATTTCCATTATTGGCACATTACTGCAAAATGGTGGCAGACATTTTTAAGAATGTACATGAGGTTGAAGTTCCTTGACATCCTTTTTCCAGTTGATCAAGGCTACAGACAGAGGAGAAAGGGGTGTTTCATTTAGAATAAATTTATGTCTACTGGTAATCTTTTTTTTAAAAAGTGAACTGCCAAAGAACCAAGAACTTCTAATGCTAACACAGTTGTTGAAAAAATGGTTTTTAACCAAATTAATTTTAAAAGGATATTGTACATGTCCATTTTCACATTTTGCTTGATAAAACCCCATCCCATAATATGCATTTGAGCAAAATATATATATATTAAGAAAAATGGGGACGTTTACTTGCTTAAACTGAGTTAAAATGACGGAGAAATGTTAGCTATTTTTAAGTGGGATTGATGGAATGTCCTTTGTCACAAGGAATGCCTTTTTAGCTTCTGTTTGTGGGTATGAGAGATGTTTACCATTCGCTGTTTGTTCTACCATACAACTGTAAAGAACCT
>NW_007214975.1:0-829 GCF_000164805.1 Carlito syrichta
AAACACACATATGTATTTATGTATATATTATACATATATGTATGTATACATATAGATGAATATAAAAATATGAAGATGAGTAAAAGAGTAAAAAATTCCATGTGTACAATATGAATCCACACTATACCACAGTCAGGCTGTTATCACTTCTGGAAGAAGGGCAGGGGATAGAGGCGCAGGCAATGGTTAAAAGGAACTTTAGCTAAATACAAAATGCTTTTATTTCCAAAGTGGTTGGAAAAAAAATGACAAAATAATAACAGTTGTTAACCTTGTGGTGACAATGTATTTTATATGCTCCTTTCTAGTTTTCTGCAAACTTTAAATTTCTTACCCCATCCCTTCACCCCCCCCCAAAAAAAGAACTCATGCTGGCTACAAGATCCCAAATATGTGTTGCTGCCTTTGTCTATTTTCTTCCTTGTTACCTGAGCAGTAGCAAGGGCAGATATATGTTCTATTGAGTATCCACTGGCTTCCAAACGAGCCAAAGTTTCTGCAATTTCAGCCAAGCCAAAGAAGTCTGAGCTGTTCTGTAGACAGGAAGTAAAACATACACACCACACAAGGCACTTTGTGATGTAAACTAAAATTCGGTTGCTTAGAACAATAACGACCTGAGTGGTTCTGCTAACCTGGGTTAAGCTGGGTTGGTATTGGCAGGCTTGTATATCCATCTGTTGTGGGTTGGTATGTTAGGCTAGGGGTTGGCTGGCCTAAAATGGTTTCTCTCACGTGTTGGCCAGTCTTCTGGTTGTTGGCTGAGTGATGAGATACTGACATCATCACCCAGGAGGTAACTCAACTTGTTCACATCTCAGCAAGGTCC
>NW_007214976.1:0-1143 GCF_000164805.1 Carlito syrichta
CCCCCCCCAAAAAAAGAACTCATGCTGGCTACAAGATCCCAAATATGTGTTGCTGCCTTTGTCTATTTTCTTCCTTGTTACCTGAGCAGTAGCAAGGGCAGATATATGTTCTATTGAGTATCCACTGGCTTCCAAACGAGCCAAAGTTTCTGCAATTTCAGCCAAGCCAAAGAAGTCTGAGCTGTTCTGTAGACAGGAAGTAAAACATACACACCACACAAGGCACTTTGTGATGTAAACTAAAATTCGGTTGCTTAGAACAATAACGACCTGAGTGGTTCTGCTAACCTGGGTTAAGCTGGGTTGGTATTGGCAGGCTTGTATATCCATCTGTTGTGGGTTGGTAGGTTAGGCTAGGGGTTGGCTGGCCTAAAATGGTTTCTCTCACGTGTTGGCCAGTCTTCTGGTTGTTGGCTGAGGTGATGAGAATAACTGAACCATCATCACCCAGGAGGTTAACTCAAACTTGTTCACATCTCAGCAAGGTCCCAAGGGAGAGAATGGATGGGAGTGACTTCCACTGTATTTTTTTGACTGAAAGAAGTTACAAGGCCAGACCAAATTCAAGGGGTAAAAATAGACTCTAATTCTTTATTAGCAGAAATTTAAACTCACATTTCAAGGCTAAGGGAAAGGGGTGGCTGCGGTGGTGGTAGTGGTGTTGGGTGTACAAAGATGTAGAAATGTTTTTCAATCTATCTATCATACCATGGCTCCTTGTGGACCACCACATTAACAAAAAGTTCCAATGCTCTAATTGTTCATGCTTTATGTGCTGTGGAATATAAAAGATAAGATGAAATATTACATATCAAAAGAAAATCTTACCAGGTTTTCCCTCTAATAGAGTGTTTTTGGTTTTTAGACTTTGGTTTATGTACTTCCCAAGCGCATTTAAATAGCCCTTATCCTCTGACACTAATAGGTGTGTTTCTATACAGTTCACAAATCATCTCACTCAAAATTATTTTCTGGATACTAATGGACAACTAATAGAGGCTGGCAACCTGACATTGTCTCAAAAGTCACCTTTACAATAGTGAAGATTGAGCAGTAAATAGAGCCTGCAGGCTGGTGTAATTTACCTTGTGCCAAACCATATCTCCAAAATGGCTTATTAAATCATTCCACTGAGACTTGTAA
>NW_007214977.1:0-761 GCF_000164805.1 Carlito syrichta
ATGTGTTGCTGCCTTTGTCTATTTTCTTCCTTGTTACCTGAGCAGTAGCAAGGGCAGATATATGTTCTATTGAGTATCCACTGGCTTCCAAACGAGCCAAAGTTTCTGCAATTTCAGCCAAGCCAAAGAAGTCTGAGCTGTTCTGTAGACAGGAAGTAAAACATACACACCACACAAGGCACTTTGTGATGTAAACTAAAATTCGGTTGCTTAGAACAATAACGACCTGAGTGGTTCTGCTAACCTGGGTTAAGCTGGGTTGGTATTGGCAGGCTTGTATATCCATCTGTTGTGGGTTGGTAGGTTAGGCTAGGGGTTGGCTGGCCTAAAATGGTTTCTCTCACGTGTTGGCCAGTCTTCTGGTTGTTGGCTGAGGTGATGAGAATAACTGAACCATCATCACCCAGGAGGTTAACTCAAACTTGTTCACATCTCAGCAAGGTCCCAAGGGAGAGAATGGATGGGAGTGACTTCCACTGTATTTTTTTGACTGAAAGAAGTTACAAGGCCAGACCAAATTCAAGGGGTAAAAATAGACTCTAATTCTTTATTAGCAGAAATTTAAACTCACATTTCAAGGCTAAGGGAAAGGGGTGGCTGCGGTGGTGGTAGTGGTGTTGGGTGTACAAAGATGTAGAAATGTTTTTCAATCTATCTATCATACCATGGCTCCTTGTGGACCACCACATTAACAAAAAGTTCCAATGCTCTAATTGTTCATGCTTTATGTGCTGTGGAATATAAAAGATAAGATGAAATAT
>NW_007214978.1:0-780 GCF_000164805.1 Carlito syrichta
AAATTCTACATCCTCTTATGATAAAAACACTCAACAAATGAGAATCGAAAAAACATCATCTTAACCTAGTAAATGCCAAATGTGAAAGGCCTACAGCAAACATTATACCCAATGGTGAAAAATGGAAAACTTCTATTCTTAGATCAAGAACTAAAAAAAAATATGCATACTCTTGCCACCTCTATTAAATATAATACTGGAAATTCTAGCCAGAGTAATTAGGCAAGAAAAAGAAATAAAATGCACCTAAAATAGAAAAAAAGAAGTATAAATTCTCTGTTCGCATATGGCATAATCATATACAGCATGTAGTAAAGTCTAAAGATTGCACACACATGCACACACACATGCCTGTAGAACTATGAAGTTCAGGATACCAAAGCAATGTACAAAAATTTATATACACTAATAAGGAACAATTCAATAAGAAAATTAAGGGAGAAAATTTCATTTACAGTAACATGAAAGATAATAAAATATGTAGGAATTAACCAAGGAAGCAAGTCTCTTACAATGAAAATTACAAAACATTGCTGAAAGAAATGTAAAAAAAACCAAAATCAACGAACAAATATCAAGTGTTAATGGGGTGGAAGATTTAATATTGTTAAAATGTTTATACTACCCAAAGTGATCTACAGATAAAATGCAATGCAATTTCCATCAACATTCTATTGACATTTCATAGAAATAAAAAAAACCCTCAAAATTCATATCAAACCACAAGGAACCCTCAATAACCATAACAATATTGAGAGTAAAAAGCAAAGATGGAAATTT
>NW_007214979.1:0-793 GCF_000164805.1 Carlito syrichta
TGACACAAACAAATGGAAAAATATTTCATGCTCATGGATTGGAAGAATCAACATTGTTAAGATGCCCATCCTACCCAAGGCAATCTACAAGTTTAACACAATACCCATTAAATTACCAGCAGCATTCTTCTCAGACCTGGAGACCGAGACGACAATACAGGAATTCAGATGGAAACATAAATGACCACGAATCACCAAAACAATCCTCAGGGGAAAAAAAAACAAAACAGGAGGTATCACACTCCCAGACTTTAAACTTTTTTATTAAGCTACAGTAATCAAAACAGCCTGGTATTGGTACAAGAACTGGCATATAGACCAATGGAATAGGCTAGAGATTCCAGAAGCAAAACCTCAATTTCTCAACCAACTCATCTTCAACAAAGGCTCCACCACCAACCATTGGGGAGAGGAGAACCTATTCAGTAAATGGTGCCGAGAAAACATGCTGACCACATGCAGAAGATTAAAACAAGACCCTTACCTATCACCAGATATAAAATCAACACTAAATGGATCAAAGACCTAAACGTAAAATCTCAAACTATAATAACCTTAGAAAATGCAGGAGACACCCTTATGGAAATGGAAACTGGCAACCAGATCCTGATCAAAACCCCAAGTGCCCATGCCATAAGAGATAAGATAGACAAGCGGGACCTCATCAAACTGACAACCTTCTGCAAGCCAAAGAAACCATCAAGAGAGCAGGGAGACAGCCCACTAACTGGGAAAAATATTTGCCACTGTATGTCTGACAAGGCCTAACATCTAAGATCTACAAGGAAACCAA
>NW_007214980.1:0-1507 GCF_000164805.1 Carlito syrichta
AGAGTGAGAACTCAAGCCAATCATTACTGGCTTGAATTAGATTTAAATTAAAGTTATTGGCTTAATTTATAGGCCTGTCTGACTTTTCTCACTAGCTCTGGAAAGCTGGAGCCATTTCATTTGCTTTTTGCCCTTCCAGATCTCATGAAAAATGATGGAGCGCATGAGCTAAGGCAGGTGGGTTCAATGCAGAAAAGCCCAAATTTCTTTTTAGCTGTAACTTGGTCATTTGATGGGCCATGGGGACTCGACTTGAATCTGACTATGACATCATGACTGATGCTAATGGATTTGCACAATCACTGCCATTGGTCACCATATGAGGTATGATGCCTTCAAGTTTCTCATGTCTAAGTTCTGCCAGGTAACTCATAAGTAGTACATCCCCTGAAGCTGTGTGTAATCTATCAGGAAGTTCTCAGAGGACTGTTTCTTCCTACACACTGAAAAATGAAGGCTAACCTAAAAATAATTAAACTCGACTTAACATTATTGCTGCTCTGTGTGTCATAATTAAACAAGAATGAAAGAAATCTTAATAGGATTGCACTCAGGTCTTTGTGTTCCTGAATTGTGTATGAGAGACTTAGTCGAAACCAGGTTTTAGGTGGCTCAGAGGAACTGTGCTTTGTTTTCAAGAAAAGCGAAACTCCAGCTAGATTGAATTCAATGGTTACCAAACTCTCATTCTCACCCAAATCCTGTCCAGGTCCTCCCTAACCTTCATAGTCTGGTTTGAGACCCCTTCCTCAAGTAGACCCTAAGGAACACCCCTCTCCTGAGTACTCTTGTTTTGAATACCCCTGCCCAGAATGTAAATATTCAATACCGTTTGCTGCTCTCTGTTTTCTTGTGGAAGTTAGCATAACCTCTCAATCCCATATTCAATAAACCCCTCCACTTGAGAATCATCTTCCTTTTTGCTGATAACCCCACACCCAGCACCTATCTCTGAGTCAGGTGAATAATAGCTACTCTTTAAAATCATGACTATTAGTTGTCATAGGAAACATCATATTTTTTTTAAGTTAAGATGGGGGTTTGTGAAATGATTCTTTTCAGGTACCTTTTATAAGCACGTTAAGGTCCTTTGGTGAGGTTAAAATATGATTCACTTTAGAAAAATGAATCTGTTGTATAAAGCAAGTTATTCTAAATAGTGGTGGTATGGAAGAGGTGGTACAAAGTTGCTCCTGTAACTGGCTACCTGACACTGGCTTGAAAGTTAGTAAGTCTCTAAATTACAGAGAAAGCTTCTTCTCTCCCCATCCTCACCCTTCAGCCACCCAGATCCTAGTAACCATGTCTGTTTTATCATTATTCTGTCACAAAGGAAATCCATAGTGTCATTCAACACCATTTTGTGCTCCAGAAGCTGGACACAACAAAGAACCTCCGTCTTGATATTACACAGTGCACAAAAGAGAACATGACTGACATTGAAGACATCCATTCCCACTCCCTCATTCACTCACCAAGCTGACCTTCAACTGGGGCTTCCCAAGAT
>NW_007214981.1:0-740 GCF_000164805.1 Carlito syrichta
CCTGAAGATGAAGTAAACATAGTATTTTTGTTATATTAAATTTTCTATCTTGCAGTTCCCTAATTTTGTGGCTTCTTACTGACCCTGATTCTCTTTAAGGGTCTATACATCATATTATGTATATCTGACCCCTCTCTTGCTGTCCCAACATATCTTAAAGGTTTAGAAGAAGAAACTTGGAGTGGAAGATCAAGGAGGCAGACCTTAGACTTCCAAACTTACTTTGAAACCTGTCTTCTCCCTCAAACCTTGCCCAACTACCCCAGCTTTGTTAAGTCTTACCAACTGTACTGTCTTTACATTAATACTCTTGCATATGTTGTAATAATTGACAGTGTTAGACTATTACCTCATCAGATAAGTACCTTAAGGAGTTTTAAAGTTGTCTTCTTCTGTAGTTATTAAAACACCAATTGCAATGCTTGAAACGTGATAAGTACTCAATAATTATTAATATCTTAATTAATATGGATGCATTTCTAGTATCAAATAGTTGCATGGGGTTCTTCTAAAAGGTCTCCTAACCCGTGTTCTATTGCCCTTTTCCTTGATTAATAAATATTGGTGTTAACTGATTATCCCCACTTAATCTCGGTTGGTGATGGTTTTTTTTTTCCAAGGCTCTCACATTTTATATTCTTGATTTATTCCTATCCACGGTCTTCTTTAACATCATTCTAACAGTAATTCCTTTTCTTTTGAGTCCCTTCAATTTCTGTATTCAAGAACTCCTCATCTGC
>NW_007214982.1:0-709 GCF_000164805.1 Carlito syrichta
TGCATATGTTGTAATAATTGACAGTGTTAGACTATTACCTCATCAGATAAGTACCTTAAGGAGTTTTAAAGTTGTCTTCTTCTGTAGTTATTAAAACACCAATTGCAATGCTTGAAACGTGATAAGTACTCAATAATTATTAATATCTTAATTAATATGGATGCATTTCTAGTATCAAATAGTTGCATGGGGTTCTTCTAAAAGGTCTCCTAACCCGTGTTCTATTGCCCTTTTCCTTGATTAATAAATATTGGTGTTAACTGATTATCCCCACTTAATCTCGGTTGGTGATGGTTTTTTTTTTCCAAGGCTCTCACATTTTATATTCTTGATTTATTCCTATCCACGGTCTTCTTTAACATCATTCTAACAGTAATTCCTTTTCTTTTGAGTCCCTTCAATTTCTGTATTTCAAGAACTCCTCATCTGCCTTCAAATGCATACAGAACATAACCAGGTCTCTTACATTTCAAAACCTCCCCTTTGCCCTGATTCTATTTTTCTGTATTCTTTCATTACCAACTTTCTTCAACCAGTAGTACTTTATACCCACTGGATTTACTGCCTTTGCTAATGTAACAAAGACCAAAGGTGGCTGAAAATGGAGTCACTTCTAACATGAGGAAGAGGAAACCTGGTGCCAAGGGGATACAGAGTAAGGCTGAAGGAATGGGACCTTCATCACATGAAACAAGGACCAGCAGGACCT
>NW_007214983.1:0-775 GCF_000164805.1 Carlito syrichta
CTAACCCGTGTTCTATTGCCCTTTTCCTTGATTAATAAATATTGGTGTTAACTGATTATCCCCACTTAATCTCGGTTGGTGATGGTTTTTTTTTTCCAAGGCTCTCACATTTTATATTCTTGATTTATTCCTATCCACGGTCTTCTTTAACATCATTCTAACAGTAATTCCTTTTCTTTTGAGTCCCTTCAATTTCTGTATTTCAAGAACTCCTCATCTGCCTTCAAATGCATACAGAACATAACCAGGTCTCTTACATTTCAAAACCTCCCCTTTGCCCTGATTCTATTTTTCTGTATTCTTTCATTACCAACTTTCTTCAACCAGTAGTACTTTATACCCACTGGATTTACTGCCTTTGCTAATGTAACAAAGACCAAAGGTGGCTGAAAATGGAGTCACTTCTAACATGAGGAAGAGGAAACCTGGTGCCAAGGGGATACAGAGTAAGGCTGAAGGAATGGGACCTTCATCACATGAAACAAGGACCAGCAGGACCTTTAGACTTCTCTTTCTTTCTGCATTCATGACGTTCATGCTCTTCTTCCTATGATTTATTTTCAAAATTATAGTTGCAAGTATATTAAGTTCACAAATCACTTTATATACTGTTGAAGAGACAGTGTTTTGAAGAACGTGCTCAGAAGAGTGACCTTCACATATGGAGGTCTAATAAAATTGAGTTGTATATCATTAAGAAAATGAGAAACAATGTACAAACCAGTAGAAAATATTTGTAAATAATATGTCTGATACAGGACTTGACTTGCATAAA
>NW_007214984.1:0-711 GCF_000164805.1 Carlito syrichta
CCACTGGATTTACTGCCTTTGCTAATGTAACAAAGCCAAAGGTGGCTGAAAATGGAGTCACTTCTAACATGAGGAAGAGGAAACCTGGTGCCAAGGGGATACAGAGTAAGGCTGAAGGAATGGGACCTTCATCACATGAAACAAGGACCAGCAGGACCTTTAGACTTCTCTTTCTTTCTGCATTCATGACGTTCATGCTCTTCTTCATATGATTTATTTTCAAAATTATAGTTGCAAGTATATTAAGTTCACAAATCACTTTATATACTGTTGAAGAGACAGTGTTTTGAAGAACGTGCTCAGAAGAGTGACCTTCACATATGGAGGTCTAATAAAATTGAGTTGTATATCATTAAGAAAATGAGAAAACAATGTACAAACCAGTAGAAAATATTTGTAAATAATATGTCTGATACAGGACTTGACTTGCATAAAGAAGGTGGAAAGAACTCTTACAACTCAATAATGAAGAGATAGCCCAATTTAAAAATGGGCTCCTTTTTTTATAAAGGAAGTGAAAAAATAAAATGGCAAAGGGCTTGAATAGACCTTTCTCAGAAGAAAATATACAGACGGCCAATAAGTACATGAAAAGATGCTCAACATCATTAGTCATTAGGACACTGCAAATTAAAATCACATGAAAATACAATTTTATAGCCACTAGAATGGCTATAATAAAACATGTTGGTGAAGATACAGAAAAATTGT
>NW_007214985.1:0-2047 GCF_000164805.1 Carlito syrichta
AAATGCTGGGAGGATGAGGAGAAAGGATAGGGCATAAGCACTGTCTGTAGGTTGCTGTGAGTACCTCACTGCTAGGGCCTAGGCTGCCTTTGAATATTCAGAAGCTTCAGTTATCAAAGCATGCTGGAATGATTAGGTTCTGGGAATCACGTAGCTATGCTCATAAGTATGCATATAATTCATCATCTAAACCTAGACATATTTTTTCATCATGAGACTCTTCCGAGAATGAGAGGGTGTGCTATTAATATTTAAACCAGGACAATAGACTTAATCTGAGAGAGTCCCAAGCAAATAGGGACACATGGGCACCCCACTCAAGAGAGAAATTATGATTTGAAATGATAATTTATAAGCTGCCAATGAGGGTACACCTTTTCCACAACTACAAAGTCCAGATTACCCATATGTGTGATTCACAGAGCACCTGGACAACACCTTTACTCTCAGAAAGTTGGATTCAAAGAGAGGCATTAAGTCATCGTGTGTATTATATCGTTCAGTTTGGAATACAGCAAAATAACACATCCTGTCTGCTCTAGAGTTCCCCTTTGCAGGGTCTGAGTGTCATATAAATCACACATCTTGTGTTTACATCAACATGATGAAATTTCCAGGAGTGTCTTAGTTACCAGTTAACAAGGTAAAGACAAGGAATAGGAAGGCCTTATGTGGAAGGGACGGTGATGGACCCCGGGAGGTCACACTTTCTTCAGTCCTCCTACAGCTGGCCACAGTAGTTCTATCACTCAGCAATCTTATCTCTTTCAATCATAGCTAAACAATACATGTGGGAGGAGGGTGTGAAGAAATCCTTGCCACCTTGGCATTTTAGTGCCTTAACTGTAAGCAGAAACTCACATGATGCCTATTAAGTAAATTGT
Source organism: Carlito syrichta (assembly GCF_000164805.1). NCBI lineage: Eukaryota > Metazoa > Chordata > Mammalia > Primates > Tarsiidae > Carlito > Carlito syrichta. The sequence goes on from NW_007214985.1 coordinate 885, forward strand.
GAAAAGAGTTAAATTATTTTCACATTAGCAGCCTCAACAGTCTTTCACGTTGGTTTCATCATAATTGATTAGATTCGCTTGAGTTCTTCATCAAGGTAGGTTATTTTACGTGTTTACATTCAAAGCCTTCCACTTCTGGGAAGCCATGATGCAAGTAATAAGAAGTATTAATATTCCTTTGAGTAAACAAACACTAAGCATCTCTTGACATAGCCTCTTCCATTATTAACACTGGAGACAAAGTGCCTGAAATGAGAATGGATTTATCCAGATGTCAACAGAGGAAGGGGAGAATTATCAAGCACTTAAATGATTCCAGACAAGCTGGAACATATGTCTCAAGGCAATAAATGAAACACATTCGAGTTACAAGGCCCAGTGAATGCCACAAATCTGGGGAAATGCTGTAAGATGCTGTTAATTAGGGGTACTACTGGGTAGACAAATGATGCTGATGCTTCTTAATATTCATGCTGCTGGGATAATCTCATTATGTGCCTTAGCTCAGCAAGGTTTACTCAGTAGAAAACTCTTAAGCGCTTAGTCTTTATGCACAAATCTACCACCCCTTCCCCAGCTACAATACCTGCATTTTATTTATTTATATGCAGTTTAGGTCTCTAAAAAGCAGGGGCTTTAGGCAAGCTTATTGTTTTAAAAGAGAAATGTTAAAAAGTTGAATTGAATTACAAATCAAGAGTGTTGCCCAAATTATTGGTTATTTAAAGTATTACTTCAAAGGATGATTATTATTACAGCTACAGCTCTCTGGGCAATACAGTTTACACTCCCAGATTCTGCTTCCCATGCCCAGCCCCTTCTCTCCCAGCCCACTGGATTTTGGCTTTTCCTTCCATCACTTTACAGAAACTGATCTTTCTCATGATGTCCTAAAGACAAATCTTAATGGGGCACTCTTCAGTCTCTGATCCTATGCACTCTCTTCAGCAGTTGACACTCCCTGGTTTCTGGGATCCCTTCCTCTTTTTGTTCTCTTTCCCTATAGTCTGTTTACTAATTAAAGCTCCATCTGCAAACACAAGTGTGGATATCTCTGACATTTCTTTTTGGATCCCCGCACTTCTCCTGGTTCCCCTCTCCCAGCTTCTGTTGACTCTTTTACCCTGTCCTGGACAACCTCTTCCTACATTCTCCCATCTCCC
>NW_007214986.1:0-1601 GCF_000164805.1 Carlito syrichta
AATACATGTGGGAGGAGGGTGTGAAGAAATCCTTGCCACCTTGGCATTTTAGTGCCTTAACTGTAAGCAGAAACTCACATGATGCCTATTAAGTAAATTGTGAAAAGAGTTAAATTATTTTCACATTAGCAGCCTCAACAGTCTTTCACGTTGGTTTCATCATAATTGATTAGATTCGCTTGAGTTCTTCATCAAGGTAGGTTATTTTACGTGTTTACATTCAAAGCCTTCCACTTCTGGGAAGCCATGATGCAAGTAATAAGAAGTATTAATATTCCTTTGAGTAAACAAACACTAAGCATCTCTTGACATAGCCTCTTCCATTATTAACACTGGAGACAAAGTGCCTGAAATGAGAATGGATTTATCCAGATGTCAACAGAGGAAGGGGAGAATTATCAAGCACTTAAATGATTCCAGACAAGCTGGAACATATGTCTCAAGGCAATAAATGAAACACATTCGAGTTACAAGGCCCAGTGAATGCCACAAATCTGGGGAAATGCTGTAAGATGCTGTTAATTAGGGGTACTACTGGGTAGACAAATGATGCTGATGCTTCTTAATATTCATGCTGCTGGGATAATCTCATTATGTGCCTTAGCTCAGCAAGGTTTACTCAGTAGAAAACTCTTAAGCGCTTAGTCTTTATGCACAAATCTACCACCCCTTCCCCAGCTACAATACCTGCATTTTATTTATTTATATGCAGTTTAGGTCTCTAAAAAGCAGGGGCTTTAGGCAAGCTTATTGTTTTAAAAGAGAAATGTTAAAAAGTTGAATTGAATTACAAATCAAGAGTGTTGCCCAAATTATTGGTTATTTAAAGTATTACTTCAAAGGATGATTATTATTACAGCTACAGCTCTCTGGGCAATACAGTTTACACTCCCAGATTCTGCTTCCCATGCCCAGCCCCTTCTCTCCCAGCCCACTGGATTTTGGCTTTTCCTTCCATCACTTTACAGAAACTGATCTTTCTCATGATGTCCTAAAGACAAATCTTAATGGGGCACTCTTCAGTCTCTGATCCTATGCACTCTCTTCAGCAGTTGACACTCCCTGGTTTCTGGGATCCCTTCCTCTTTTTGTTCTCTTTCCCTATAGTCTGTTTACTAATTAAAGCTCCATCTGCAAACACAAGTGTGGATATCTCTGACATTTCTTTTTGGATCCCCGCACTTCTCCTGGTTCCCCTCTCCCAGCTTCTGTTGACTCTTTTACCCTGTCCTGGACAACCTCTTCCTACATTCTCCCATCTCCCAATCTCTGATCAAAATGCTGAGTCTCTGCACTGAGCTATTTGATATTGATTCAGAGAAAAACTTCTGTTCAAATTATGTCAAGCATTCATTTTAAAGTATGTCCTAGCCGGGCTCGGTGGCTCAGCCTGTGATCCCACGCTTTGAGAGGCTGAGGTGAGTGGATTGCCTGGGCTCGCGGGTTCGAGACCCGCCTGGGCAAATTGGCGAGCCCTCATCTCTAAATAAATCAAAAATTAGCCAGGCGTGGTAGTGTGCGCCTGTAGTTCCAGCTACTCAGAAGGCTGGGGCGGAAGGATCACTGGAGCCCAGCAGGTCGAGGCTGTGGTGGCCGGGAGC
>NW_007214987.1:0-2023 GCF_000164805.1 Carlito syrichta
TAAGACTATTTTATTATTTATTTATTTATTTTATTTTTTAAATTTCAATAGCTTTGGGAGATACGAATAGTTTTGGTCTGGGCTTTAAGAGTACTCACCGCTTCCACCTGTGCACATTGTACCCAATAGGTGATTTTTCGTTCCTCCACCGTTCTCCCCCTCTCCCTTCAAGTTTCCAATGTCCATTATACTATTATTTATGTCCTTGCAGATCCTTAGTTTAACTCCCATTTATAAGTGAGAACATGCGGTGTTTGGTTTTCTGTTCCTAAGTTAGTTCACTTAGGATGATATTCTCCAATTACATCCAAGTTGTTGCAAAATACATTATTTCATTCTTTTTGATAGCTGTGCTTTGTGTGTGTGTGTGTGTGTGTGTGTGTGTGTGTGTCACATTTTCATTATCCACCGATCAGTTGATGGGCATTTAGGTTGATTTTACAGCTTTGCAATTGTGAATTGTGTTGTGATTAACATGCAGGTGCAGGTCTTTTTAGTATACTGACATCTGTTCTTTAGAGTAGATTGCTGGATCAAATTGTACATCGACTTTTAGTTCTTTGAGTAATCTCCATACCGTTTTCCATAGGGGTTGTACTAATTTAAACTCCCACCAACAGTGGATAAGCATTCCCTTATCTCCATATCTATTGTTTTTTATTTTTTAATAGTGGCCACTCTGGTGTAAGGTGGTAGCTCATTGTGATTTTAATTGTTGTTTGCCCACTTTTTAAATGGGGTTATTTGGTTTTTCTTGCTGGTTTAATAGAGTTCTTTGTAGATTGTGGATATTAGTCTTTTGTCAGATGTATAGTTTGCAAATATCTTCTCCCATTCTATAGGTTGCCTATTTGGTCTGTTGATTATTTCTTTTGCTGTGTGGAAGCTTTTTAGTTTAATTAAGTCCCACTTGTTTTTATAAATGTAGATATACTTAGAAAATGTCCTGGTAGCCTAAGACTATTTTAATTTAATGGAACTAATTTGACATTAGTCTAAGGTTTCAAAGTCAGCCAGGGCAAATCCATCTAACTTTAATTAGCCTTAATACAAGGCAAGATTTCCACAAACTCTGCATAACATCCCCCCCACATACACACACAATTTTTCTGTTAAAGAGTAGGTCAGTGCTTCAAGAGAACTCTGCCATTCCAACACGGGGGTCCAGATGCTGGCCCTGCAGCAATGTACTTCTGTTATCAATCCTTAATCCATAGGAAAACTCTGAATTAATTATTATTTCTCAAAATTGGCCCTTACAATTTCACACACCCACCTCTTCCATGATAGTTCCTAGGCCTAGAGCAAGTAAATAGCTTTAATTTCTGGCCCTGTGTTTCACATAAGTAGTTCATTTTGATTATCTGGGTCTGAAAAATGAGGCTTCGACTAATGACAGAAGTTAATGCCTTTTTCAGATTCAGGAGTCAAAGTCCTGTAACTTAACAGCAGAAGTATTAGTTAATAGAATGTTTATCAAAGACATTAAAAGGCTCAGCTCAGAATATTCAACCAAAACAGAATCAGAGGTCATTGTAAAATAATAGTTTCTAATTTAACAAAAGTGATTATCAAAAGACGTTAAAAGTAATACAGAAAGTGACATGAATGTAAATACCTAAATTCTTTTGAATCTCAGTTTTCCTAACCAATCAAAAACCCAAGGAAGATGTCACAGGCATCATCTTGATAAAATGTAAAATCTATTTATTAGACCATTTACCAAAAGGCAAAGAAAACAGCAAGACAAAACAAAGTTGCACTTCTGAGATATTCACTCTCATATAAAATCATTCTCTTTTCCTTATAACCTTCCTTACCAAAAACACATCTTCATATTTATAACTTTTTTTCACATCTCTATCTCTTACTTACCGGTTCTTTTTTTCCCTTGTTTCACAAATAACCCTTCCAAGTTCATAATTTGAATCAACCTTTAGATAATTTCTTTTTTTTTTTGGAGTTGGAGTTTCACTCTGTCACCCAGACTGGAGTACAGTGGCTGCTCCCAGCCACCGCAGCC
>NW_007214988.1:0-1664 GCF_000164805.1 Carlito syrichta
GTGTGTGTGTGTGTGTGTGTGTGTGTGTCACATTTTCATTATCCACCGATCAGTTGATGGGCATTTAGGTTGATTTTACAGCTTTGCAATTGTGAATTGTGTTGTGATTAACATGCAGGTGCAGGTCTTTTTAGTATACTGACATCTGTTCTTTAGAGTAGATTGCTGGATCAAATTGTACATCGACTTTTAGTTCTTTGAGTAATCTCCATACCGTTTTCCATAGGGGTTGTACTAATTTAAACTCCCACCAACAGTGGATAAGCATTCCCTTATCTCCATATCTATTGTTTTTTATTTTTTAATAGTGGCCACTCTGGTGTAAGGTGGTAGCTCATTGTGATTTTAATTGTTGTTTGCCCACTTTTTAAATGGGGTTATTTGGTTTTTCTTGCTGGTTTAATAGAGTTCTTTGTAGATTGTGGATATTAGTCTTTTGTCAGATGTATAGTTTGCAAATATCTTCTCCCATTCTATAGGTTGCCTATTTGGTCTGTTGATTATTTCTTTTGCTGTGTGGAAGCTTTTTAGTTTAATTAAGTCCCACTTGTTTTTATAAATGTAGATATACTTAGAAAATGTCCTGGTAGCCTAAGACTATTTTAATTTAATGGAACTAATTTGACATTAGTCTAAGGTTTCAAAGTCAGCCAGGGCAAATCCATCTAACTTTAATTAGCCTTAATACAAGGCAAGATTTCCACAAACTCTGCATAACATCCCCCCCACATACACACACAATTTTTCTGTTAAAGAGTAGGTCAGTGCTTCAAGAGAACTCTGCCATTCCAACACGGGGGTCCAGATGCTGGCCCTGCAGCAATGTACTTCTGTTATCAATCCTTAATCCATAGGAAAACTCTGAATTAATTATTATTTCTCAAAATTGGCCCTTACAATTTCACACACCCACCTCTTCCATGATAGTTCCTAGGCCTAGAGCAAGTAAATAGCTTTAATTTCTGGCCCTGTGTTTCACATAAGTAGTTCATTTTGATTATCTGGGTCTGAAAAATGAGGCTTCGACTAATGACAGAAGTTAATGCCTTTTTCAGATTCAGGAGTCAAAGTCCTGTAACTTAACAGCAGAAGTATTAGTTAATAGAATGTTTATCAAAGACATTAAAAGGCTCAGCTCAGAATATTCAACCAAAACAGAATCAGAGGTCATTGTAAAATAATAGTTTCTAATTTAACAAAAGTGATTATCAAAAGACGTTAAAAGTAATACAGAAAGTGACATGAATGTAAATACCTAAATTCTTTTGAATCTCAGTTTTCCTAACCAATCAAAAACCCAAGGAAGATGTCACAGGCATCATCTTGATAAAATGTAAAATCTATTTATTAGACCATTTACCAAAAGGCAAAGAAAACAGCAAGACAAAACAAAGTTGCACTTCTGAGATATTCACTCTCATATAAAATCATTCTCTTTTCCTTATAACCTTCCTTACCAAAAACACATCTTCATATTTATAACTTTTTTTCACATCTCTATCTCTTACTTACCGGTTCTTTTTTTCCCTTGTTTCACAAATAACCCTTCCAAGTTCATAATTTGAATCAACCTTTAGATAATTTCTTTTTTTTTTTGGAGTTGGAGTTTCACTCTGTCACCCAGACTGGAGTACAGTGGCTGCTCCCAGCCACCGCAGCCTCGA
>NW_007214989.1:0-748 GCF_000164805.1 Carlito syrichta
AAGTTCAGAGTGGAAGGATATGCACCAATTTTGAGATTCTTAAAAGAAAAACTGATTGAAAAGAACTAAATGATTAGTAGACACAAAACTTTTATTAAAAAAAAAGAGAGAAGTAGCTTGGAAATTGCTTTTGAAAAAGGCAACCAGGAAGAGCTATAATGAGATTTCATTTTATCGGTAATATTCTATTTTATTTTATTTTTATTTTTTATTTTTTTTAGTTGGAGTCTCATTCTGTCGTCAGACTGGAGGGCAGTGGCCGCTCCTGGCCACCGCAGCCTCAACCTGCTGGGCTCCGGCAATCCTTCCACTCAACCTTCCAAGTAGCTAGAACTACAGGTGCGCACTACCACACCCAGCTAATTTTTTGATTTATTGTAGAGATGAGGCCTCACCAAGTTGCCCAGGAGGGTCTCGAATCTGCGGGCTCAGGCAATCCACTCACCTCAGCCTCTCAAAGTACGGGATTACAGGCTGAGCCCGGCTTCTATTTTAATTTTTTAAAAATCTAAAACATTTACATCAAAATGTTAGTAAGACCAACAAAACTACTAATCATAATAATCAGCATTTATTGAGCACCGATCTTGTGCCAGGCTATGTTCTAAGAACTTAATAGAATTTTTTTCAATCTTGATAGCAAATGGAGTGGGCAGCTCCATTTTTTTTTATTTTTGGAGGGTTGGAGTCTCACTCTGTCTCCCAGGCTGGAGTGCAGTGGCATGCTCACGGCCACCGCAGCTTCAAG
>NW_007214990.1:0-2047 GCF_000164805.1 Carlito syrichta
GCCACTGTCCCTGCCACCCATCTCTGGTCACCACATTCTACTCTCTACTTCTATGAGTTTGACTGTTTTAGATTCCACGTGTGAGATCATATGGTATTTTTCTCTGTGTGCCTGGCATCTTTTCTGCTTCGAACTCCATAGGCTTTTAATATCCTTCCTACCTTTATGCCTTGGCTTAAAGTTCATTCCCTGAACTACTCTTTCCCCACTAAAGAGAGATTAGGTGCCCTTCCAATACAGTTATATAATAGTATTCTTGTTGGAAACATTCCTATATTTTATTATACTTTAGCTGCCTTAATTGCAAGTTCCTTGAGAGCAGAGATACTATCAATTTTGCTCACTGCTATATTTCCTACAGAAGTGTCACCTAGCAAATGATCAATAAATGCTGATGGGGTGATGGAAAAGCAGTGGGCAAAGAGAGGTAATAGTCCCTTTCTCCCTATTTACCCTATCCCACACCACCACACCCCATATAAAGCATCATGTTCAGTTGACAGAGTACGAAGAAACAGAGTATATTTGTAAAATATGATGAACAAAAGAGAAGTCGGTGGCTTTTGAAAGCTAGCTAAAAGAAAATGGAACCTGGGGATAAAGTAGAGAAGAAATTACAATTGTATTTAAGTAACTGAAGAGTTATCACATGTGAAGATAGTAATATTCCATGTGGGTTTAAAGGTCAGAATAATAGGTAGGAATGACTAGGTGGCAATTTAAAAGAAGGAAGAACTTACTAATAATCACACTTCAAAAACAAAATGGACATCCTTCAAAGAAGGTATTCATGCTGAGGGTGCATGTTCATTTGACAAGCATTTATAGAAGAGAATTCATCAAGTTGAGCTCTAAGGTCTCTCCAACTCACCCATTCTAAATTTATTAGGAGCTAAATGTATACTCTGCCTTATGCAATATGTGAGGGACATAAAAATAAATGTAATAAACCCAAGGCAGAGGAAAGAAGACAGATATTTAAACAATTTTAACAACTGTGAAAGTAACATAGGAGAGCCATGTGAAAATTACTTTGGTAATAATGCCACATACATTACAGAGGAACAACAACTTATAAAATAAAAGTACATCAAGTAGTTTCATAAAACTAAAATATATGTACTTCATAAAACCACAGTATATGTAAGAGAGAGCTGGAAAATACAGCTGAAAAGGCAGGCAAATGCCAGATTAAAAAAACCTTTTACATCATGCTAAGAGGTTTGAATTCCATCATTCATGCCATGGAGGAGAATTCACAGATGAATTTATCTGTGGTGAGGTTTAAAGGTCAGAATAATCCTTTTAGAAGGATCATTCAGGGAGCTACATGAATGAGTGGCATAACACTACATCAAGAAAAGTCAATTAATTGGTCATTCTACAGTTTATGTGAAAAATGGTAAAAGCCTCAGTTAGGGTGGTGCTCATCTTAGTATATACGTGAAATCATTTTAACCCTTCTCCGGAAAGTTAGGTTTGCTAATAAATTTTGGTAAAATATTAAATACGACTTCAAAATATAGGACTTATTTACATCTATTAAATGACCTGCGAGGGCAATTTCAAAAATATCTGAGCAAGGCTAGAATTATTCTATACACAAATTTACTCCTGAAAGAACTCCTTTTGGGGGACATTAATTCAGAAATATCAGATATTTTAAAAATTAGCCTCAAAGTATATTTACCAATATGGAAAATATCTAAAATATAACACTATTTTTAAAACAATTAAAAAACCATTCATGCAATTATGATCATGCTTTTGTATTTTTTGTCTACAATAACATAAACTGAGATACTTGCATATAACATTTTAAAATGTTGAACTAAGCTTATAATAATTGATCACAATATCTCAATACTTTGTACAGCCACAACTTATAAGGAATTATCTGTCTCTACACATTTCCTTTAAGTTGTTGGTTCATACTTAAGTTGTTGGTTAATTGGTCGAAAGGTAATACTCCTTCAACTGAATGAAAACAAAACTAAAATTTCCCAAAGCCCCATCTATACATATATTTTGCAAAGTGAATTTTTTT
>NW_007214991.1:0-766 GCF_000164805.1 Carlito syrichta
GAGATCATATGGTATTTTTCTCTGTGTGCCTGGCATCTTTTCTGCTTCGAACTCCATAGGCTTTTAATATCCTTCCTACCTTTATGCCTTGGCTTAAAGTTCATTCCCTGAACTACTCTTTCCCCACTAAAGAGAGATTAGGTGCCCTTCCAATACAGTTATATAATAGTATTCTTGTTGGAAACATTCCTATATTTTATTATACTTTAGCTGCCTTAATTGCAAGTTCCTTGAGAGCAGAGATACTATCAATTTTGCTCACTGCTATATTTCCTACAGAAGTGTCACCTAGCAAATGATCAATAAATGCTGATGGGGTGATGGAAAAGCAGTGGGCAAAGAGAGGTAATAGTCCCTTTCTCCCTATTTACCCTATCCCACACCACCACACCCCATATAAAGCATCATGTTCAGTTGACAGAGTACGAAGAAACAGAGTATATTTGTAAAATATGATGAACAAAAGAGAAGTCGGTGGCTTTTGAAAGCTAGCTAAAAGAAAATGGAACCTGGGGATAAAGTAGAGAAGAAATTACAATTGTATTTAAGTAACTGAAGAGTTATCACATGTGAAGATAGTAATATTCCATGTGGGTTTAAAGGTCAGAATAATAGGTAGGAATGACTAGGTGGCAATTTAAAAGAAGGAAGAACTTACTAATAATCACACTTCAAAAACAAAATGGACATCCTTCAAAGAAGGTATTCATGCTGAGGGTGCATGTTCATTTGACAAGCATTTATAGAAGAGAATTCATCAAGTTGA
>NW_007214992.1:0-2087 GCF_000164805.1 Carlito syrichta
ATCCTTCCTACCTTTATGCCTTGGCTTAAAGTTCATTCCCTGAACTACTCTTTCCCCACTAAAGAGAGATTAGGTGCCCTTCCAATACAGTTATATAATAGTATTCTTGTTGGAAACATTCCTATATTTTATTATACTTTAGCTGCCTTAATTGCAAGTTCCTTGAGAGCAGAGATACTATCAATTTTGCTCACTGCTATATTTCCTACAGAAGTGTCACCTAGCAAATGATCAATAAATGCTGATGGGGTGATGGAAAAGCAGTGGGCAAAGAGAGGTAATAGTCCCTTTCTCCCTATTTACCCTATCCCACACCACCACACCCCATATAAAGCATCATGTTCAGTTGACAGAGTACGAAGAAACAGAGTATATTTGTAAAATATGATGAACAAAAGAGAAGTCGGTGGCTTTTGAAAGCTAGCTAAAAGAAAATGGAACCTGGGGATAAAGTAGAGAAGAAATTACAATTGTATTTAAGTAACTGAAGAGTTATCACATGTGAAGATAGTAATATTCCATGTGGGTTTAAAGGTCAGAATAATAGGTAGGAATGACTAGGTGGCAATTTAAAAGAAGGAAGAACTTACTAATAATCACACTTCAAAAACAAAATGGACATCCTTCAAAGAAGGTATTCATGCTGAGGGTGCATGTTCATTTGACAAGCATTTATAGAAGAGAATTCATCAAGTTGAGCTCTAAGGTCTCTCCAACTCACCCATTCTAAATTTATTAGGAGCTAAATGTATACTCTGCCTTATGCAATATGTGAGGGACATAAAAATAAATGTAATAAACCCAAGGCAGAGGAAAGAAGACAGATATTTAAACAATTTTAACAACTGTGAAAGTAACATAGGAGAGCCATGTGAAAATTACTTTGGTAATAATGCCACATACATTACAGAGGAACAACAACTTATAAAATAAAAGTACATCAAGTAGTTTCATAAAACTAAAATATATGTACTTCATAAAACCACAGTATATGTAAGAGAGAGCTGGAAAATACAGCTGAAAAGGCAGGCAAATGCCAGATTAAAAAAACCTTTTACATCATGCTAAGAGGTTTGAATTCCATCATTCATGCCATGGAGGAGAATTCACAGATGAATTTATCTGTGGTGAGGTTTAAAGGTCAGAATAATCCTTTTAGAAGGATCATTCAGGGAGCTACATGAATGAGTGGCATAACACTACATCAAGAAAAGTCAATTAATTGGTCATTCTACAGTTTATGTGAAAAATGGTAAAAGCCTCAGTTAGGGTGGTGCTCATCTTAGTATATACGTGAAATCATTTTAACCCTTCTCCGGAAAGTTAGGTTTGCTAATAAATTTTGGTAAAATATTAAATACGACTTCAAAATATAGGACTTATTTACATCTATTAAATGACCTGCGAGGGCAATTTCAAAAATATCTGAGCAAGGCTAGAATTATTCTATACACAAATTTACTCCTGAAAGAACTCCTTTTGGGGGACATTAATTCAGAAATATCAGATATTTTAAAAATTAGCCTCAAAGTATATTTACCAATATGGAAAATATCTAAAATATAACACTATTTTTAAAACAATTAAAAAACCATTCATGCAATTATGATCATGCTTTTGTATTTTTTGTCTACAATAACATAAACTGAGATACTTGCATATAACATTTTAAAATGTTGAACTAAGCTTATAATAATTGATCACAATATCTCAATACTTTGTACAGCCACAACTTATAAGGAATTATCTGTCTCTACACATTTCCTTTAAGTTGTTGGTTCATACTTAAGTTGTTGGTTAATTGGTCGAAAGGTAATACTCCTTCAACTGAATGAAAACAAAACTAAAATTTCCCAAAGCCCCATCTATACATATATTTTGCAAAGTGAATTTTTTTTAACATTTTCACCAAAAAAGGTGGATCTGTGATCAGAATTTTTGATATATTCCTTAGTAAGCAGAAATTCATATTTAGAAATTACGCAGCAGTGTCTGTGTTGCAGTAATCCAACATGAACCTAAAAATTAAATGTGTGTGTGTGTGTGTATGTGTATGTGTGTGTGTGTGTGTGTGTGTGTGTGTGTGT
>NW_007214993.1:0-1972 GCF_000164805.1 Carlito syrichta
TAATCTCTGAGGGGAGATTCCATTTCCTTGCCTTTTTCAGATTCTACCAGCCAAAGCCACCTGTATTCTTTTTCTTGCGCCCTCTTTTATCTTCAGAGTTCATCTCTCCAATCTCTGTTGCTGTCATCATGTCATCTTGTCCTCTTTGGTATCTCCCTCTGTCTTTCACTTATAAGGATACTTTTGATGACATCATTGGGCCCTCCAAGATAATCAGGATAATCACCCCATGCCAAGATCCTTAACTTCATCACAGAGACAGAATTGCTTTGCCACATGAGGGAACATATTCATAGGGTCTGGGGATTAGGATATGGACATCTTGTTGGGGGGGGCATTTTTCAGTCTATCACACCTGACTAATGTTAATTCAAAAAGCAAAACTGTAATAAAAGTAACTTGAGATAAGGACTTACTCAACCGTGAAGTACGCCGAAGGACAAATGAATTTGCAGATAAACAAATGTGGGTTGCAGAGGGCTCATCTGTTAGGGAATGAGTGGAGCTTAGTGATGTATGATGATTAATTACAATCCACAAAGGCTGTCCCAGATGTAAAGACCTCGTAAAGCCAGAGATGGCATCAATGGTTTACTAGTTTCCATGACTGAGGCATCTTAAATGGATGTGGCCTAATTGTCCATTTTTCATCTTTTTCTGCTTAACAACTGGGTGTTTGCATGCATGTTTGACAAACCTCTTTATGCAAGAGAACTTTTTGTTGAAAAGTTTTGTGTGCTTTCATTTTAAAAAATAAATTAAATCCTCATTTAAATGAACTCAACTCTTACTCTAACAAGAATCATAATGCAAATCTTTTTGAAAAGGGAATCATAAAGGTTACTTAAAGAGGGCTTTAAATTAGGAGAATAAAAGATAAATTAGGAAAAATCTATCTCTTTATTAATATTAGAAGCAAAAATTTTCTAAATAATACACTCTACAGCAACCAAGTTTGTGAGATACAGTACTCTACATGGTAGGACTTGTCAGATATTAGGCAGGCATGATGTGGCAGAATCCATTACTAGGTTGTTCTTGAGAGTGAAACACAATCCTTTCCCATTTAGAGCACAAATACTTTGGAAGTAACAAATTCAGTCCCTGCTGCCTTAAAATGAGGGTGAGTTCTTTCTTGACTGGAGGTGCTGAGCATTGAGACGCTCTTGAGATCTAAGAAGGAGAAAAGTGCTACAGAAGATGGGTGTGAGTGGAGAGGAGAATGCAGGAGGATTGAGCACTAAGTCTATCCACTGTCCAGGCACAGTGCAGGTAGTGAGCTGACATCATAGCCGAGGAGGGGGAAGAGATCAAGGAAATTCACTAAGTGCCTCCTATCTTGCAAGACTGCATAACCTTAAATTTAGATTCTCAGTGGTACAACCCCCCTAGAGTAATACATTTATTTATTCCCGGCTGACAAATATGACTGAAAAGAAATCTCTCCATACAACTCAAGCTTATTTCTTGCTGAGTCTCCTAAGGATGAATAATCTTATAGCTCTTTCTTCCCTTCCCTTCCTCATTGCTCTGTCAGAAAGCTTATTAATGTATGTATATTTCTGGCTTTTCTGCTATATGAATGATTCAGAAACAAATTAAAATGTCAAGTTCTCTATAGCTTTCTGGTAATATTAAAATCTACCAGTTCCTATTAAATTTCTATCAAGTAGTATTATTCAGAGACAAAAGATCAATTAATCCCTGTTCTTCTTCTACCCCAAAACACTGATCACATGAGACTCAGCTATGTGAGCTCTTTAATCAATGGAGTCAATGGAGCCCTGGAACACGGGGGAAAAAGAAACCCAGACATAAGGACTTGAGCTGTCTCACATATTATATAAGAAAGGCAAGTTCAGAAGATCTGATTTGTGATTCTTCAAATGTCATCTCATAAGGAAGAAGTTACTTCCAGATTTGAATGAACAGCTTTAGAAAAAATATATGACTTTATTTTATGCGACAGAGG
>NW_007214994.1:0-758 GCF_000164805.1 Carlito syrichta
TCAGCTATGTGAGCTCTTTAATCAATGGAGTCAATGGAGCCCTGGAACACGGGGGAAAAAGAAACCCAGACATAAGGACTTGAGCTGTCTCACATATTATATAAGAAAGGCAAGTTCAGAAGATCTGATTTGTGATTCTTCAAATGTCATCTCATAAGGAAGAAGTTACTTCCAGATTTGAATGAACAGCTTTAGAAAAAATATATGACTTTATTTTATGCGACAGAGGTTACCTTTATAGAAAGAGTAACCACCCCTTTTATAGCAGGACTAATATAAAAGAAAAAGACTTTTTCATCATTACTTCCAACTACTCCCTTGGCACTTTTACAAGGAGAGCTGGGCAGTTATTGTTTCCGTCTTAAGATAAACGTAAGGAGAAGTATCAATAAAAAAGTAATTATCATAATAATAATTATAATAACCCAAGCCAAAATAATAACAATGAAAGTAATAATCATAAAAAAACATTATTACATCTTTCTTCATGAGGTCTTTCACCCACTGAATCTTTTTAATGTTTAGGAGCTCTGAGTTTTCATCCATTCTGCCTTAAGCAGTAATTGCATTTGATTCGGCCTGCACAATTTTACCCATAATATTAGAAATAGAAGAGAGTCGTGCAGTGTGCCTATTACTGGTTATTATTAAAGATGGGGATCAGTGCCTTATCATGGGGAGTCATCAGACTGTCACAAACAACTTTCTTTCACTCACTTTCAGACTGCTGTGATATTCAATCCAACTCTGATTTAAAC
>NW_007214995.1:0-1352 GCF_000164805.1 Carlito syrichta
AAGATAAACGTAAGGAGAAGTATCAATAAAAAAGTAATTATCATAATAATAATTATAATAACCCAAGCCAAAATAATAACAATGAAAGTAATAATCATAAAAAAACATTATTACATCTTTCTTCATGAGGTCTTTCACCCACTGAATCTTTTTAATGTTTAGGAGCTCTGAGTTTTCATCCATTCTGCCTTAAGCAGTAATTGCATTTGATTCGGCCTGCACAATTTTACCCATAATATTAGAAATAGAAGAGAGTCGTGCAGTGTGCCTATTACTGGTTATTATTAAAGATGGGGATCAGTGCCTTATCATGGGGAGTCATCAGACTGTCACAAACAACTTTCTTTCACTCACTTTCAGACTGCTGTGATATTCAATCCAACTCTGATTTAAACCTAACGTCTGGCTATTTTTAGCTGAGAAAACCTCTTATTGGTCTCTCCTTCCAAGGTTCCGATTTTGGCTTCTTTTGTGGCTTATCTGTTAATTTTACCCCCTGCATTCAGCAAATGTGGTAATCAGAATAGAAATGATGCCACAGCCAGAAAGAAATGCATCTTTGTAATAGATAGCAACAATTTTTTTCTTCTCTGGGTTGGTCCTGGTTTTCAAGGGTGTCTGTACCCTGCAACCCATGCTCTAAGGCCCTTGCAGATTGGATTTTGTAGTAAGCACTTGGAAGAAACACTGCCAATCACTGTGCTTCGTGGATTTTCATGTAGGACTTGAGGGGAGCCCCTTTCTGGATGTGAGTGCCACAGGAGCTTGAGTGATCACATTCTCTACAGTATGGAGAAAGCCACTCACCAGGAGAGATCGATACAGACAGGACAGAGACAAGGAGAGTCCAGGCAGCTGTCAAGTTGTCTCTTGAGGTTCAGCTTTACCCAGCTTTACCCAGTCTTCCTGCATTCCTACGAGATTCCCCCACATTCTTTTTGTTTCTGATTTATATATTTATTAAAGACTTATTTCCCATCCAAAATTTTAGTTCTGTTGGGTTAAAAAATGGATGAGAAGAATAAAAATAACAACATGAACAAATAGTTTGGAAAAAGTTAGGAATAACTAGAAAAAATAATTTAAAGGGAGGGACCATTCCAAACTCATTCATCTTTAAATCCTGAATTCAGATGTAGTGGCACTGTGTTCTTGGTATCTATTCCCAAATTCTTTCTTTTCAATAGTATCCATTTTCTATTTGTAGATAATTTTGTTCCAAAGAAGATGGTTACAATCCTTGTTCCAGGGATGAATCACATGACTTGGGCTAAGCCAGTTACTGTATTCCTTCTTCTGGTCTTGATATTGGCTTAAAAGTGTGCATGTGATTCAAAGTGGTCCAATGACAA
>NW_007214996.1:0-584 GCF_000164805.1 Carlito syrichta
ACTGATGGTTCAAATGAACTTATTACAAGTTATCTCATTTGAGCTTACAGATTGTATGTTTTTCTCTCAAATGCCAGAATCATTAACTAAAAGCTAACAGTTTTAAGGAATCTTTACAAGTAAAATGGGCAGAAGAATCAGCACCTCAGTGGGTCATCATAGGTGTTGAATGAGATAAGGTGTGTAAAGATATTCGAGAATGGAAGTCAACCTAATTAGAATTGGAGCTACCCTGCCAGGACAGTGGAGTATAAGTCAGGCTTAAGAAAGAGTCAGATGGTCCTCTTCCAACAACTCCAGAGCCTCTGTTTCTACAAAGGGTGAGATCAAAGCCATGCCGAAAGGACACTTTATTTTTCATGATACCAGGACAGACCATGTTTTTTGGTTTGGGTTTGTTTTGTTTTTGAGGAAAAATTCATCTTTGTCCCAAGTACCCCCTCTGTATAGGTAAACAACTGAAGGTATGAGCTGACCTTCTTGATTACCAGCAGTGAAACACCACACATTTGCTGTCTGCTCCACTCACAGGGACCTGCCCTTGCCCTGAGTCAGACAGGGTCAGGTAGAGTGGAACTCTACAA
>NW_007214997.1:0-780 GCF_000164805.1 Carlito syrichta
GGTCATCATAGGTGTTGAATGAGATAAGGTGTGTAAAGATATTCGAGAATGGAAGTCAACCTAATTAGAATTGGAGCTACCCTGCCAGGACAGTGGAGTATAAGTCAGGCTTAAGAAAGAGTCAGATGGTCCTCTTCCAACAACTCCAGAGCCTCTGTTACTACAAAGGGTGAGATCAAAGCCATGCCGAAAGGACACTTTATTTTTCATGATACCAGGACAGACCATGTTTTTTGGTTTGGGTTTGTTTTGTTTTTGAGGAAAAATTCATCTTTGTCCCAAGTACCCCCTCTGTGTAGGTAAACAACTGAAGGTATGAGCTGACCTTCTTGATTACCAGCAGTGAAACACCACACATTTGCTGTCTGCTCCACTCACAGGGACCTGCCCTTGCCCTGAGTCAGACAGGGTCAGGTAGAGTGGAACTCTACAAACTCAGGCCAATGCCCAAGGCTTCTAAGCTGCAGACATCGAGGTGAGGTCGGAGGGCCTAGGGGAAGCAGTAGCGCTATCTGAGAGGACAGGCTAGATACTGAGGACTGGAAGGGGTTTGTATGGACAAAATAAGAGAATATTAAAGAAACACAGGGAGTTCATCAGGGCACTTTTCCATCAGGATTTCCTTCTCAAGCAAGGGGCAAGTGAGTCAGATGAAGTTGGCCTCCCCTCCTGTGACTGTGTCCTGTTGTTCTGAGATGGATCCTAGACTCTTCATCTGATCCGGTATCATCCAGTAGATATTAGGCAGAAGGAAGGCAGCTAAGGTGACTCTCAAGAAAG
>NW_007214998.1:0-599 GCF_000164805.1 Carlito syrichta
CCTGCCACTCAGGTAAACTACTCTTCCTACATGCTTCCTATTGTTTTTACAAATGAAATTTAGTATATTTTTTCATTTGACCCAAAAGTCTTCCAATTTCATCATCATTACAAGGATGTTCATGCTTCTATGATGTGATATGCAATGAGTTGTCACATCAAATGGTGTAAAATTTTTTCTTCATAAGTTTTTTTCTTGTCAAATAGTTATGAAGAGTCTAAAAACAAAGTAGAAACATCATAAATTTATAGAAACAGCATCTCAGAGGACTGAAATTATATATTTTTAGGAAAAAGACATTAATAATAGCAGATTTCACAAGGAGCAAAGACCAAAATATTCCAGGGAAATCAGTAAGAGTTGCTTAGAAGTGTTTTTTTCCCCACTAAAAACACTGAAGTCTTGAAATGAAAGATATTCCTTGGTGCGACCTGAAGAATTGTACCATAAAAAACATAAAATATATATCAAAGGTAATAGTATATTTTATAAACATTTTGAGGGATAAAAGGTTTTCAAAATCTGATAAAGTAGATGATAGTCCATAGGTAGACTAGGACTAAAACTATAAAACTTAACTTTTGTTATGTACAGATGAT
>NW_007214999.1:0-319 GCF_000164805.1 Carlito syrichta
GAAACTAAGATGTGTTTCTGTAAAGCTACACCAAGTGTCCAGGCTCTCTTGCCTCCCCTCCACCTCCTGCACCTCTTCCTACTTTACCTAACACAGAGGCCAGCCCTTCCTCTTCTGCCTCTTCCTCAGCTTCTCATTGTGAAGACAACAAAGATGAAGAACTTTATGATGATCTGCTTTAATGAATAGTAAATATATTTTTTCTTCTTAAGAAAAACCCAAAACATCCAATTATATGCTCTTTAAAAGAAATCCGCTTTAGGCCGGGCTCAGTGGCTCAGCCTGCAATCCCGCGCTTTGGGAGGCCGAGGTGAGTGGA
>NW_007215000.1:0-984 GCF_000164805.1 Carlito syrichta
CGGTGCCCGCTGCACAGCAGGACAGAGGAACCTTGACTTCCAGGGGCCACGCGCAGCCTCGGAGCGCCGAAGGCACTGGCAGACCAAGCTCGGTCGGTGGCACAATGTTCTGAGGGGCGGCGGCCACAGGGGCAGATGGGCTTGAGTCGAGAGTAGGGGCCCCAGGGAAGGCAGGGATGTGCGGCCATCGGAGAGACGGGGCTTAGCAGAGCATTACTCACACCCCACCCTCCCTGGTGGAATGCCCACATGCTGCTGTAGCTTTTTGGGGAGCGGAGTATGCATTCTTTGGAGGCTCAGGGCTCGGCTGTCTCTCCCACGCGGAGCCAGGTCTCTGTGCCTCTATTTCTTGTCCACCAAAAGCCTGTTTGCTCTTTCTTCCTCCTTGGCGAGCTGACGATCGAAGGAAGAGCGTATAGGATGGTGGGGCCGCAAGACACGTGTATTCTTTGTCATAAGCGATCACGCTGGAAGTCTAGGGCACAGATGCCCCGTTGTCACCGGTCGGCCTCTAAGGGCCTGACCCATTTGAAGGAGTTGGTGAGACGCAGTTTCCAGAACTGCCAGAATGAGGGTGAGACCCAGGACCCTGTGAGCACCGGCGACATCCTCCAGCCTCTCTTGGCCTTCTATGTGGGGCCCAGGAGTGACTCCCAAGGGCTCCACGAGCTCTGAAGCTATGGGTCGACCCAGACAGTCATTAGAGCACTTTATCCCGGGTCCAAGACACGACAAAACCGCCCAGGGTGGTCATGGGGGAACCACTTGCTTCGCCAATACAGGCATTTTCTTTCCCAGCGGGAAAATGCAGGAACAACACACGGTGTCCCAGCGGGGTCCCCAGCACAAAAACGGATGCTGCCCATGTGATGCAGCAGTTGCCTTTCCACGTGTTTGTTGAACGCATTAGTGAAGTTTCTTCACTTGTAAAAACAGGCAAGTAAAACAGCACACGTCTCATCTGTCACTCTCTTTAGAGCTACT
>NW_007215001.1:0-904 GCF_000164805.1 Carlito syrichta
AAGAAAGATGCTAAAGAAAATGTGAGTTGATATTAAGAATGTATTTACAGTCCACGAAATTGGTAATGAATATGCAAAAATTATGAAGGTTATATGCCAATGACTGCAGTTTGAGAATCAGTTAACAAAGAAACTGTAAAAAAAATACAAATAATTCGAGGCAAGAAGAATGACTAGTAGTCAAAGTTTACCCCTATTCTACCTCTCTGAAAAGCATTGATAACATAGATAAGTTAACTATTTTTTAAGAATCATTTCTTGCTGGGCGCGGTAGCTCAGCCCGTAATTCCAGCACTTTGGGAGGTCGAGGTGAGAGGAACGTCTGAGCCCAGGGGTTCGAGACCAGCCTCGCCAACTTGGTGAGAACTCATCTCTAGAATAAATCACACACACACAAAAAAAACTAGCTGGGCGTGGTGGTGTGCGACTGTAGTTCCAGCTACTTGGAAGGCTGAGGCAGAAGGATCACCTAAGCCCGGCAGGTAGAGGCTGCGGTAGCCGTGAGCATGCCGCTGCACTCCAGCCTGGGCGACAAGAGTGAGACTCCAACCCCCCCCAAAAAAAAATAATAATAATAATTTCTTTAATTCATATTCAAATCTCAGAAAAAATATGAGACTCGTAATCTGTAGGACTATTATTTCAGCACAAAAATATAAATAACACGACTGGCATCCATGAGAATGCATCTTGCAGACCTCTAATTACAAGGGGCATAAATGACCATGTGCCTCAGCTGCTGTGCTCTGGTCACACACTGGCTGCTCCCAGATTATAAGCAAGACAGATATACTAATGCGAGCTTATTCTGGGAGACGTGGGAAGGCGCCAATGGGAAGGCACCAAAACCCAGGAGGCTGGGATGCTTCTATTTGATCTTTCTTCTCTCATTATTTTACTGTGT
>NW_007215002.1:0-1084 GCF_000164805.1 Carlito syrichta
TTCCTAATTCAGTATGGACAATGTCTTGGTTGTGTGTTTTTATGTTGAGTAAGAACATTTCGGTATATTCAAGATTGACTTGGAAGGGAAATGCTCTTTCTGGAGCATCAGCAGTCACTTCTTTATGTTTTTGAATTTTGGATGTACTAGTTCTTTTGTTTAGTAGACTTGGTGGTAGTTGGCAGGTAGAAGAGCATGTCCATGACTAGACTGGGCTGTCTAGTGTAAACTGATGAAATGTGCAGATGTTTAGGACATGCTCAAATTGGCACATATGAATGAAGCATATGCCCTTACAGATGTTTTTTCCAGTATATATTTTAAATTTTATAATAATTTCTACTGCTAGGATAAAACCTTGTCACCTGAAAATTATGCAGAGTAGAGTAACACACATTACACTCACAGCAGAAATATTTAGGTGGATGGAAGAAAGTAGAAATGTTGTACAAACACACAGATTTGATTCATTATGGCCAGAGGAGTAAAACTTAAATCACTGGGGAAAACTATGCCAGCAGCTATAAAATGAGCCAACATTTTCCAATAGCTGTAGACTTGGTAATTTCTGCATCTTATGTAGAAACCTCTCACAATGAAAGAAGACATACATACTCGTTTTCAGACAGTGGCAGAACAATTCTATCCCATGTGGAGAAAATTTAGTGAAAGTGTTAATTTTAGAGATGTATGGAGACTTGCCCACATGCTGTGAGTCTGGCTCCAGGGTTCTTTCCCTGAAGTCTTTGGAATGAAAGAACCACTTGGATTTGTTATCCAACTTTTTGTGTTTATATGCATTTCATTGGAAGGACTTTGTCTGTAGGCTATCAGATAAAGGTAACTCTGACTCATTACTCCTCTTAACATTTCTGTGACTTCTGAGGTGGATGTAAATGAATAAGTTTATGGTCTCTTGTAAATCTGGAGATTTATTATATGCATATGTGTCATCCCCTGCCCATTAAAGAACTCTTTCTTTTCTCTAAAATGCCCTTTTGATGTTGGTATAAGTATAGTTTGGATTTCAAATCTTATTTTATTAAAGATTTTCTAACTGAAGACTTTTTATACAGTACTAGTA
>NW_007215003.1:0-625 GCF_000164805.1 Carlito syrichta
TCACTTTGAGAGGCCAAGGCAAGAGTAGTGGTTTGAACCCAGGAGTTCGAGATCAACCTAAGCAACATAGCCAGACCCCGTCTATACAAAAAAATGTTTAAAAAATAGCCAGCTAGCCAGGCTCAGTGGCTCAGCCTGTAATCCTGTGCCTTTGGGAGGCTGAGGTGAGTGGATTGCCTGAGCCCGCGGGTTCGAGACCCGCCTGGGCAGCGAGACCTCATCTCTACAATAAATCAAAAAATCAGCCGGGCGTGGTAGCGCATGCCTGTAATTACAGCTACTTGGAAGGCTGAGGCGGAAGGATCGCCGGAGCCCAGCAGGTGAGGCTGTGGTGGCCGGGAGCGGCCACTGCACTCCAGTCTGGGCGACCGAGTGAGACTCTAACTCAAAAAAAAAAAATAGCCAGCTACTGTAGCGCATGTCTGCAGTCCCAGCTACTCAGGAGGCTGAGGCAGGAGGATGGCCTGAGCTCAGGAGGTCTTTTTTTGAGGTAAACTGTGATCCTGCACTGCGCTCCAGCCAGGGCAACAGAGACACTGATTCCAAAACCAAAATAAATAATAATTATTTGAACAATTAAGAGGGGTCTCCTAACAGATTCAACTAAATGCAAACTGTGTTATGA
>NW_007215004.1:0-725 GCF_000164805.1 Carlito syrichta
TGGGAAGTTTCACCTTAATCCATTTTTTTCCTCCATGGATGCTAGAGCTTCTCTCTGAAAGTTTCTCTCTATTCATCATGGTCCATGATAATACTAGGATGTTTGAGGTGAAACATCTTTTTGATTTTGTTCATATTTCACAATCTGATTTCTTCTGGCAAGAGGTGGGTATTCAGATTTGGACCTTTGGGTTTGAACACAGGATGTTGTTGGCCATTTTTTCACTTATTAGTTTGATGATGTTTGTTTTGTTTATTTATTTTACATTAAAAGGTGAGAGAAGTAATATTTCATTTAAAACTTTTGTTCTATTTCTTTCTTGTAAATTCCTTGAAAATAATCTGGTCAAAATATTGATGTGTGTGTGTGTGTGTGTGTGTGTGTGTGTGTGTGTGTGTATGATGATGGTGATGATTCTTGTTCCTATCTAAGTCTCACCAGCCTTTACCTTGAAGAACTTTATCAAAGAAGCCTCCAGTGTGAAAGTGCCCAGTCACCCAATCCCTCCAAGATGCATCTCTACAGTAGACATGGCAGTCTTTTCTGTCTTGGGAGCACAGAAAACCGGTATTGTTGCAATAAACCCCCAGTGATGTACGTCACTTGGTAACACTATTTTAACTCTAAAAAATAGAATAATACAACTTTAAACGTTCATTAAAAGTGTATGTGTGAGCCGGGCTCTGTGGCTCAGCCTGTAATCCCGTGCCTTTGGGAGGCTGAGG
>NW_007215005.1:0-1108 GCF_000164805.1 Carlito syrichta
CCAAATTACCCAGAAACAATTTGGATAGCTGGCAAACAAAGCTGCCTGCTGGTTTGTGGATGGTATAGGCAATTTGCCACTCAACTCTCCTCCATTTGCCTCAATAAATTGTAGGGTACTTAGACCCCTACTATCTGTTATCCACCTGTCCTTATTTCTCTGCTCTGTCAGTGTCTGACAGTAGGAAGATTCCGTCTTGTCTGTCTTCCTCTTGCAGCCGGCAGGGAAGATATCAAAGAAATAGGTTGACTTTGGAGAGGGAGGGTTTTACAGTGAGAATGTAAAATAAGACATCTAGTCAGCTAGGAGAAAAAGATAATTAAGCCCAAAGTAAAAGCAGAAAGGCATATTAAGAAGGAACACCAAATCAATTACTCCATCCTCTCACCAGATGACCCAGCAGGGTGATCAAGCCTTGGATTTTCTAAGCAGCATATTCATAGACAAAATATTTCAAAATGTTATTTAGAGCTTTTAAGCCCAAAGGCAGCCACAGTGTTTGCCACACTGCTTCAGCTAGGCTTTCCGTTTCAATGGGGCTGAATTCTTCCAAGTGTATATAAGTTTGAACAGAGAGAATTAGGTCCAATTCTTGAGAAAAACAGCTTCCAAAAATGTAACTTGTATTTCTTTTATACAGATGAATAAACTACACCATCAAATTTAAATGTTTTTTCTACCCAACTCAACATACTTTCCACCATCTCTTTCTTGAAAAAAGTTTCCCCTTATGTAACAATCATTTCCTTAAATTTTTTGTAAAATACACACAGCATTTGAGAAATATATCTGACACTAGACAAAAAAATAGAAACTAATGAAAACCATTAGAAATATACACTAGAATGCATAAATTTATAGATAAAACTGCCTCTCCTAAAAAAAAAATATTGTTTCCTAAAAAGATTTGGAGACTAGGGCAAAAATAAAAGAATGAATGTACTACAGCAACATGAAGCACAGGGAATAAAGCTTTCAAAATTAAAAGATTGGCCGGGCATGGTGGCTCAGCCTGTCATCCCAGCACTTTGGGAGGCTGAGGTGAGAAGATTGCCTGAGCCCTGGGGGTTCGAGACCAGCCTGGGCAACTTGGTGAGACCTCGTCTCT
>NW_007215006.1:0-619 GCF_000164805.1 Carlito syrichta
TATTACATAAACATACAAATAATACATAACATTGCACAACATATTAAAAATATTATGACGATTATAATAACATGGCAAGGTTGAGAATAAACATGTCATTATAATAAATGTTAGTGGGCTTAAAATACATATTAAAAACATCTTCAAAGTGGCTTATAAAACAAAATTTGTAACAATGTTTTTTTTTCCTGAAAGACTGAAGAGTAAAGGATTAGCAAATTCTAGCAGGCATGGGGGAAAAATAAAAGAAGTTCTTCTATCAGAAAAAGTGAAATTCAAGCTCAAAGGCATTGGTCATGACAAAAAACAACTTTTAAGCCACAGCCCCTCCCCCAGAAATATAATGCTCATTAATATTTGTGTACTAATTAACAAACAAAAAAACCACTTTTGTGAAGTAAAAACTATGAAATATTCAAGGAGACACAATGAAACAAATAATAATAGGATACTTTACAGTGTGCTCATTATAAGACAGATCAAGTGGACAAAATTAGAAAGATGGAAAATCTAAACAACACAATCAATAAGGTAAATTTTAATGACTTGCTGTATATGAAACTCTATTCTTTTTTTTAAATTAATTTATTTTTTTATTATGAAGTTGTGGGGTACAGTT
>NW_007215007.1:0-460 GCF_000164805.1 Carlito syrichta
TTTCTCCAAAACATAGCTTCTACTTTCTCATCATTGTATTAAGAGTTAGGAACAAGTTAAAAAATGGCTTTCGGCTCTCAGTCTGTCTTTCATTATCAACACCTAGAAACACGGCTGTAAGGAAACTTTTGCCCAACCCTTATTCTCCCATAAAAGCCTTAGCTTTATATATGCCCTGAGCCCAAACTCCTGCACCTCACTGACTCTAAATGTTGGTCCATTCTCTCTTGAACGTGAATAATTCTTTTGCTTTCCTTTGCAAACTTTTGCTTTATTCCCATAGCACTGACCTACCTACACTCCTGAAGCCTAACAGTTTTGATTTGCATTTCTCTGATGATTAGTGAGGCAGAGCATTTTTATTTCTGTGTCTGTTGGCTGCTTAAATGTCATCTTTTAAGAAGACCTGGAAAGGACAACACAGAAATTCATATGGAAAGAAAAAATAGAGTATGAATAG
>NW_007215008.1:0-767 GCF_000164805.1 Carlito syrichta
AACTTTTGCCCAACCCTTATTCTCCCATAAAAGCCTTAGCTTTATATATGCCCTGAGCCCAAACTCCTGCACCTCACTGACTCTAAATGTTGGTCCATTCTCTCTTGAACGTGAATAATTCTTTTGCTTTCCTTTGCAAACTTTTGCTTTATTCCCATAGCACTGACCTACCTACACTCCTGAAGCCTAACAGTTTTGATTTGCATTTCTCTGATGATTAGTGAGGCAGAGCATTTTTATTTCTGTGTCTGTTGGCTGCTTAAATGTCATCTTTTAAGAAGACCTGGAAAGGACAACACAGAAATTCATATGGAAAGAAAAAATAGAGTATGAATAGCCAAAATAATCTACAGCAAAAGGAACAAAGCAGGAGGTATCACATTTCCAGACTTTAAACTTTACCTCAAGGCTACAGTAACCAAGACAGCCTGGTATTGGTACAAGAATAGGCACATAGGCCATAAAACAGGACAGAGATTCTGGAAGCAAAAACTCAGTCTCTCAACCAACTTATCTTTGACAAAACCACCAATAACAACCACTGGGAAAAGGAGACCATATTTAACAGATGGTGCTAGGAAAACTGGCTGACCACATGCAGAAGAATGAAACTGGACCTCCACCTGTCCCCATATACAAAAATCAACTCTAAATGGATCAAATACCTAAATGTAAAATCTCAAACTATACGAATCCTAGAAGAAATTTAACCATCCCTATGCACATTGGAGTAGGCACAAAATCTTGACCAAATCCCCAAAAGTGAA
>NW_007215009.1:0-345 GCF_000164805.1 Carlito syrichta
TGTGTTGGAGTCTCACTCTGTCGCCCAGACTGGAGTGCAGTGGCCACTCCCGGCCACCGCAGCCTCGACCTGCTGGGCTCCGGCGATCCTTCCGCCTCAGCCTTCCGAGTAGCCGGAATTACAGGCGCGCGCTACCACGCCCGGCTTATTGTAGAGATGAGGTCTCGCCTGCCCAGGCAGGTCTCGAACCCTCGGGCTCAGGCAATCCACTCACCTCAGCCTCCCAAAGCGTGGGATTACAGGCTGAGCCACCGAGCCCGGCTTTTTATAAGAATTTTTTAAGACCTGGGTTCTAATTTCTGTCTCTGATACAAATTGACTGCAAAATTCGGACAATCAACATCA
>NW_007215010.1:0-970 GCF_000164805.1 Carlito syrichta
TTGTGTATCCTACTCAAAAATTCATACTGAAAGAACAGTATTACCTTTTATATTACCCTTCCCAGAAGAATAACATTTTGAGATGTGCCTCCTTTAGTGAATTTAAAATATATTCAAAAGTTCTTTCAAGTGTTTTGAGAGTAAGTAAAATATGTTTTTGAAAAGAGATGTTAACCTTCTGTTTTAAGGAAAACGATTCCGAGCATTCTCCTGGAGGGCCTCACTTTAGGATGGCTCTGCTGACATCCTTCCTTCTCTTAGGGCCGGGACACAGGAGCAGTCTCCTCGGTGTTCGGCTCAGGCCTGTCTCCTTCTGAGAGCCAGTATGCGCTCTCCACTCACAGCCTTGCAGAGTATGGTTAGATATTCCACACGTGAGCTCCAATAGACAACATTTGCAACAGGTTGTATAAAGCACTTAGAAGTGGGTGAACGATGTCAATATTCTGCGAGACATCTTTATATTGTCTTCCTATTTATATTTTACATTTCATAAAGTATTGTTTAGAACTTTATTTGCTGACTGTGGGACTTTTATTTAAGATAAAAACCTGTACTGCACAATGTGTATGTGACATATTTTAAATGAACTCTCATTTGCGTGGCTACCTGGATTTAAAACTTGACATGATTTATTTCCCCACCCCCTTTTTGCAGCTAATATAATAGCAGAATTGTTTTAAAAGTGTCCATCCTTGAGGAAATATTGTCTTTGTGGCATTAATTTGAATCTCCTTAATGGCTAGTGGTGTTGGACACTTTTTTTCATGTGCTTATAATATCTTTTGTTCAGTGTCTAGTCAAGCTTTTTGTCCATTTAAAAAACAGGGGTGTTTGATATTTTGATATTTTGTTATTTATTTATAAGTTTGTTATATATTTTGGATACAAGTCCTTTGCCAGAAATATGTACTGTAATTGCTGTCACCTAGTCTATGGCTTGCCTTTTTTTTTTTTTTTTTTTTATTTT
>NW_007215011.1:0-2270 GCF_000164805.1 Carlito syrichta
CTTGCAGAGTATGGTTAGATATTCACATGTGAGCTCCAATAGACAACATTTGCAACAGGTTGTATAAAGCACTTAGAAGTGGGTGAATGATGTCAATATTCTGCGAGATATCTTTATATTGTCTTCGTATTTATATTTTACATTTCATAAAGTATTGTTTAGAACTTTATTTGCTGGCTGTGGGACTTTTATTTAAGATAAAAACCTGTACTGCACAATGTGTATGTGACATATTTTAAATGAACTCTCATTTGCGTGGCTACCTGGATTTAAAACTTGACATGATTTATTTCCCCACCCCCTTTTTGCAGCTAATATAATAGCAGAATTGTTTTAAAAGTGTCCATCCTTGAGGAAATATTGTCTTTGTGGCATTAATTTGAATCTCCTTAATGGCTAGTGGTGTTGGACACTTTTTTTCATGTGCTTATAATATCTTTTGTTCAGTGTCTAGTCAAGCTTTTTGTCCATTTAAAAAACAGGGGTGTTTGATATTTTGATATTTTGTTATTTATTTATAAGTTTGTTATATATTTTGGATACAAGTCCTTTGCCAGAAATATGTACTGTAATTGCTGTCACCTAGTCTATGGCTTGCCTTTTTTTTTTTTTTTTTTTAATTTTTGAGTTGGAGTCTTACTCTGTCGCCCAGGCTGGAGTGCAATGGCATGCTCATGGCACTGCAACCTTGACTTCTTGGGCTCAGGTGATCTTTCCACCTCGGTCTTCCAAGTAGCTGGAACTAGAGGCACACACCACCACACCTGGTTAATTTTTTGATTTATTGTAGAGACGAGGTCTTGCCAAGTTGCCCAGACAGGTCTCGAACCTGTGGGCTCAGATAATCCTCTCACCTCGGCCTCCCAAATTGTTGGGATTATAGGTGTGAGCCACCGCACCTGGCCTCCTTTTAATTTTTTAAATGATGTCTCTTAATGAGCATAAACTAATAACTTTGATATCCAATTATTTCTTTTTATGATTAATTATTCATATATCCCTAGAAATCTTTGTCTATACTCAGTTTAAAAAGATAGCCTTCTATATTTTTATAGAGAAGATATTTTTATAATTGTAACATTTATATTTAAGTTTATGATACAATTTGAATTAATAATTATGTATGGTGTGAGGTAGGGGTTGAGGTTCATTTTTTTCCACCTACTTATTCAATTGTTAAGCACCATTGTTTGAAAGGCAATTCCTTTCTCAATTGTATTGTTAAGGTAGACATTGATTCACTCATGGGACAACCAAACTGGCATTTGTCAATGATTTTTTTTTTTTATGGAAGAACATCTTAATTTATTATCTTTTGTCTTCTAGATATTTGGAAACTTTCATATTCCACTGCTTTTACATTTATATCGTATTCAGATGTGTAAAGTGATGAAGTCAGTTAAGGCCACCTTGTTCTTTGAGATTTAAATAAAAATTTCTTGAGTCTAAATTCTCAGGAGACAATTAAAATATAACTTTCATAACCCACCACCACCATGTATACCTACGACCAGTTTTTGCATCTTTTTCTTTCTGCATATTACTGCACATTATCTGTGCTCCTACTGTAGCTAAACTCTTCACTTGAAACCTCAAATCTTACTCCTTTGCTCTGGAAAATTTCCCATCTCTTTTTTGAGTTGTCAGTTCACAGAATTATTTTCATCAGAATTTAATCGTATGGCTATTTTTCCATTATAAGAAAAACTCTCCTCGTATCTCTATTCCTCCACACTAAATAATTTATTTGCAGAAAAATTTAAGAGTTGTCTACATTTGAAGTTTCCATCTTCTCCCCTCCTGTTCTTTCTTAAATATATACCTTGAGATTTTTTTATCCTCTGTTCTACATACAATGCTCTTGTCAAGGTCATAAGTGACAAGAAAAGTCCACCAATGACAGAATTTGCTAAAAATCAATGTCCAATTTTTAGTCTTCATCTTACTAGGCCTATCAGCATCATTTAACACCATTCTTTACTTGACTGTCAACACTATACCCTGATGCTTAATCTCCTACTTTGTTGTTGCTTCTTCTCCATCTCCTTTGCTGGTTCTTTCTTATTTCTATGACATCTTAGGATTGTAGTACTTTTGGTCTCAGTCCTTACTTGTCTTGAGTGTTTGCATTTACTCTGTTGTGGATCATATTGTTGCTTGATTTTATACACTCCCCCACATACTGTAGACTTTCACATGCCTCTTTCATCGTAACCTGTGTTCTTCCTCCCTGCAATCTGCCCTCATGTATTCATGTTTCTATGTATTTG
>NW_007215012.1:0-1296 GCF_000164805.1 Carlito syrichta
TGGTCTCAGTCCTTACTTGTCTTGAGTGTTTGCATTTACTCTGTTGTGGATCATATTGTTGCTTGATTTTATACACTCCCCCACATACTGTAGACTTTCACATGCCTCTTTCATCGTAACCTGTGTTCTTCCTCCCTGCAATCTGCCCTCATGTATTCATGTTTCTATGTATTTGTGAGATTCCATAACTAACTTTGAACTTCCTCTGGAACTTTAACTTTCCTGTCTTTACTAGAAAAGATAGCTTTCTACTCATTGCTCTTACTGTCCATAATAGCATGGAACTTTTGTACAATACTACCTCAAAAGGCCAGGGGCTGGTTGTTATGTGAAAATACTTCCTTTGTCTGTAAGGAAGTTGATTTGATAAACAGTCATTAGGAGAATATAGCCTACCAGAGCTGAGCCCATTCTATTCCAATGAAATAATTTATGTAAATGAGAAATAAGAGAGGGAATTCAATCATGGGCTAATCCACAGTCTTTGTAATTTATCTTATGCCATGAAAAGTTTTGCATGCTATTAGTTACTTTATAAATGTCTCTCAGAGAACGTAACTGTCAAGCTTCTTGAATAACATGGAGAGAAGTCCACTCCCTTGCAAGGATTCCTAGTTTGGTTGCTTCTAGAAGTGGCCCCTTAGGCAAGGAAATGAGAGTAAGTAGGTTATTTGGAACGTGATCCAAGGAAGCACTATTGTTGAACATTCAAGTTATTTCTAGCTTTTTAAAAAACAAATAATTATGTACTTATATATATATTTGTATGTGTGAGTATTGCAGTTATATACAGTTCCAAAAGTGGCCTTTGTTGGCTAAGTGTATACCCATAAAAATTTTGATAGATGACACAAAGCAGAAATCTTGGTTTCAAGTCTCCCATACTCTGGGCATCAGCTTTTACCTTCCATCTTATCTTCCTTCAGGGACTCTATTCATCTGCCACTTTTCATCATCAATTACCCCCTTCAGATTCTTAACTTCTCTTTTTCCCCAACTTAGATCTCATGGTATAGAATTATAATCATTCATATGAAAACCTTTTTGATGGTTCTGTTCTCTTTCCTCTTTCATACTCCTCTGCAAAACCCCACCCTAATTAAGCCCAATCATCCATTCATTCCATCCTTACACTCACACAGTTGAACATAACTGGAGAAAATCAAATGGTATTGTCATCTGGACTTACTTCAACTTATGACCACAAATCTCCAAGGTACACTCAATTTTTCCAGACAATTGCACCAAACATCCCTAGTAAATAAAGTTCCATCTCTCAGAGATGACTATTTTATA
>NW_007215013.1:0-704 GCF_000164805.1 Carlito syrichta
CCAGTTGCGGAGATGTGTGTGGGTGTTTTCTGTCGTCAGTGTACTTACTTCCTGCTTCATGGTCTCATGCTTATTGAAAGAAGCAGGATGCACCAGTAGATAGGAAGTTTGTGTCGTTTTTTTCAAAATAATGGTTCCTGGGTTATTGTGAAAGAACCAAAACCTTTCCACAAACACAGTCCTTGACCTTGACCACAGTACCACAAGGTCAAGTGGTCTGTGTAAATAAAGCAGGCTCCAACATAGCAATAAGTGGAGGTTTTGCATGTTCTCTCTTAAGGACATCCCTGTTCTGGTTGTTCCTGCATCTGTGGAATCACAGCTGCATATGAGGCTGTGGAGTGTATCATCTAGATGAAGGATACAGTGGCTCAGGAGGGAAGAGTTATAGGAATGTTTTAAATAAGTAAATGCTGTTCACATACATTGTGGAATTGATGAAATGAAAGTTGGAGGATTTGTTTCTGCTTGTACATGGACAGAGGATCCAGGGAGTAAGATCTGTTACTAGGTGTGAAATCTCGTAGGACATGGCACCCACAAATGAGTGAGAGGATGTTTTAGAGGAAGGTCAACATTAGCTTCTTCTAATATTGGTTCTCTATTTATATTCTCTAATTTTGAAAGCTGCAACTACCACTTTACTAATTAAGCCCTGCTTGGTTTATTAAGTATTTTTCTGTTAGAAATACAACTTGTTATTA
>NW_007215014.1:0-1463 GCF_000164805.1 Carlito syrichta
TAGGAATGTTTTAAATAAGTAAATGCTGTTCACATACATTGTGGAATTGATGAAATGAAAGTTGGAGGATTTGTTTCTGCTTGTACATGGACAGAGGATCCAGGGAGTAAGATCTGTTACTAGGTGTGAAATCTCGTAGGACATGGCACCCACAAATGAGTGAGAGGATGTTTTAGAGGAAGGTCAACATTAGCTTCTTCTAATATTGGTTCTCTATTTATATTCTCTAATTTTGAAAGCTGCAACTACCACTTTACTAATTAAGCCCTGCTTGGTTTATTAAGTATTTTTCTGTTAGAAATACAACTTGTTATTATGT
Source organism: Carlito syrichta (assembly GCF_000164805.1). NCBI lineage: Eukaryota > Metazoa > Chordata > Mammalia > Primates > Tarsiidae > Carlito > Carlito syrichta. The sequence goes on from NW_007215014.1 coordinate 320, forward strand.
GGTCTGTTTCTTCATATTGAGACACTTTGGGGGAACTCAAGGTAATTATACCAAATCAATATTAATTCATGGGATGGAACGAAGGATAAATATTATATTAACAGGATTCAAAATGATTTTATAATTTGAAATAAACTCATACCAGGATTTAAAGAAGAAAACAAAGAAATAGGAAGAGAGAAATTAAAAAAAAAACAAAAACCTCAAGATTCAGGCACTATAATAGCCACTTGCAGTGTATTAAAATGTTATATTTCACTTGACCTGAAAATATATAGACTTATACAATCCATAGACTCTCAAATTCCAGTCACTTTATTTACATCATTCTAGAAAATGATATGGTAGTGGTTGGTTTCAGCTGAGGGAGTGAGTAAATGGGTTGAGAGTTTTGACTCCCCTTCCATCGGTCCTCTCTGGGTATGTGCAGGGCCAGTAGATTGTCTCTTTACTGGGCTGTGTGTGTCTTCTTTACGGCTAGGCCATAAAGGAGGAAATGTGGGTCCAGCAGGGACAAGCTGTCAGCCCCACTGTCAGCTCTAGAAAACCCTCACTGGCTCCAACATGGGAAACAGAAGTATATGACTAGAGTATAGACCACACCACCACGGCTTTCCACATCAACAAGTCTCTAGCATTTTAACAAACACTGGCATAGCTTTCAGGTAATCCACCAAGATAACTGGAATAACTCCTAACTGCCAAGGTGTAGTGAAAACCTCATGCATGGATTTTCTAACCAGACAAAGCCAAGTTCAAATCTCATCTCTGCTATTTATATTATGTGAACTTGGGTAAGTTAATTAGCTTTCTTGAGCCTCATCTGTAATATGGGATAAATAATATTGATTTTGCCATATGCCTATGACAAATAAATGGATTACATAAATTAATAGACCTAGTATATTTGACACATAAGCGGTCAGTTAATGTTTATTTCCCTTTTGTTTTTCTCAGCAACAATTTGATCAATTTTTGACTGAAATCAGTTGTAATCTTACTTGGAAGTTGGGAAAAGAAAAAATACAGATTCTCAGTGGAGACCAAAAATATGTTCTTTTAAGAGGGAAAAAATGTTCAAATGGGTCATTTTGTTTGAGGTGAATGTTTTGCATTTTGGCGATGATGAGACAATCCATGGTTC
>NW_007215015.1:0-471 GCF_000164805.1 Carlito syrichta
TTAGGTTATGAATTCACCTAATAACACCGGCATAACTGTGAGATTTTGAAACTGCTCTAGCACCCACTTTAACCTCCAAGGCTATCTCATCTTCTTAGTGATACAGACCTAGGGACCTGTTTTTAATTTGCTAATCAAGAAAAATGACAAACTGAGGTACAATTACTTAGGATGTCATTATGTTAGAAAAATTACAAATAATTAAAATTCATGATATTTATAGCTTATTTATCTACTTCTTTATATAAATCTATGATTGCTATTATAAGTCATCCCTATGCTCAATTTACTTAAGAAATATTTATCTAAAAGCAAGATCATGGAACTCACTGCATACTGGTAATATGCTCTTAGACACAGTACCCTGTTTATTTTAAAGACAAGGCTAAAAAGACAGCAAATTTTTAATACTATTAGTTATTCCTAGGGTTATGGCCTAAAACACTGAGTATCAGATATCATGGTAAACAC
>NW_007215016.1:0-14070 GCF_000164805.1 Carlito syrichta
TGGCAACCCAGAGATCCGAGTAAATTGCAAAGAATTGCAACACATAGAGGTGAGAGAAGAAAAGATTTATTTAAGAAAAGTTCGCCACCCAGAGTCCTGGCTTATATCCTTTTCTTGGAGATGTTGCACATGACTGCTGTGACTTCCTTGTCGATGTTTTAGAGATCCTGTGACACAGACCCATTAATGTCTGTCCATATTATCATAGCACCAAGAGAAGGGCGCGGCAAGGATTCTAATTCTCTTGCATTTTCCCAAACGATATTCCTTAGAGCTAGTGGAGGGTGCACCTCCCCTTATCTCCTAGGGATTCCCAGTGATTAGCTGTGGAGGATCCTTGGCTTCACTGTAGATATTGCCCAATTTACTGGAAGATCGAATTCCCACCTGCTCTCCCTCTGAGTGGTTATAACTTTTGTCATGAATTACAAGTTTCATGACATTTACAGTCCTTGCCCAATGCACGATGTCATAGGCCATGTAAATTCCCTTTACTCTAGGCAAGATTGAATGAAAGTCTGAGAGATTGAAAGAAACAGGAAGTCTGTTTCTGAAAAGACAAAGTCAGTAAAGTTAATTTTACCTAAAGTGTTCATTTCTGCAAAAGCGTAGCTTCTACTTTCTCATCGTTGTGTCTTGGTTTCAGAACAAGATGAAAAGTAGCTTCCCTGCTCTTGGTCTGTCCTTTCAAGGATCATTGGCCATTTGTCACCAGGTCCAAACCTGGTTTTTCCCTGGTTACATGGCCAGTCAAGACAAGGAATTGGAACAGGGACTGTGACTTTATTTAGAGAGGACCATTAAAACCATGAAGATGAGGGGCCAAGAACACTCTTGGGTTTTGTGTAATTTGGGGGGTTTTTATCCAGGTCAGTGGTAGGGGAGAGAGAGGAGAGAGGATTGCTTGATCCCAGGAATTTGAGGCTAACCTGGACAACATAGCACATCCGTGTAGCTATAAAAGTTGAAACAATTTAGCCAAGAGTGGTCATGAATGTCTGTAGTTTCAGATTCTTGGGAGCCTGTGAAGGAAGAATCTGTTGAACTCAGGAGGTCAAAATGGTGATAAGCTCTGTGGAGACACTTCATGCCTGCCTGGGTTACGGAGTGATACTCAGACTCAAAATACATTTAATTTAATTTTTGAAAAATAAAGGCATGTCTTCAATATGTCGATGTGACTTGTCCAGATAATCTCATCTGACAAGAAATGCTGGAGGAAATTGTGGCAAAAATGGCTGGTTATCAGGTAAATGTGTTCCAGGTCAGGGGCTGTGTCTCTTCCTACTGGAATGTCATGATTTTAGAGCATACAGACATTGACTGATAGACATCTGTTTTCTTATTTTTAAAGTTGGATTCTCATTCTGTCACCCAAGCTAGAGTGCAGAAGCATCCTCCATCCCCTGTAGCCTCGACCTGCTGGGCTCAGGTGATCCCTCCACCTCAACCTTTCAAGTAGCTGGAACTACCAGCACACACCACCATGCTCGGCTAACTTGTTGATTTATTGTAGAGATGAGGTCTTGTCAAGTTGTCCAAACTGTTCTTGAACCTATGGGCTCAGGCAATCAATCCTCTCACCTCTTTCACCCAAAGTTTTGTGATTATGGGCATGAGCCACCATGCCTGGCCTTCATATATATCTTATTCTACTTTAAAAGTGTGTATTCTGGGGGGCTCGGTGGCTCTGCAGGTCAAGCAGGTCAAGGCTGTGGTGGCCGGAAGCATGCCACTGCATTCCAGTCTTGGTGACAGGGTGAGACTCTAACTAAAAAAAAAAAAAAACCCAAAAAACTGTATTCCCTTGGTTTTTCAGTCTTTATTTATTAAGAAGATCTGGGGTACAATTCAGGGCTATGTATACAAATGTCTATTATGCAGGTACACTTGTTGGTGCCATATGCCCCACACTCCCCCAGCAGTATTCCACTTTCAGCCTTTTTTTTTTTAAGTCACTATCACACTGTTTTACTTTTCAAGTTCTTATTATGGATGATAACATCTTTCAAACTTTTTAGAAATTTCCAATTTAAATATTGTTTGCAAAAAAATTTGTTTTCTTCAAAACAAAAACAGCTGTTTGTATATCAGTATCAAACTCAATTGATAAACCGATTAGAGGATTATTGACTTAATTATACCATGTAATCTTTCTTCCCAATCATTTATTTCCATTATTTTTCATTTATAATGTTTTTCATGTGTTTCAAAAATATTTTACACTTTTTTATAATTTGATCTTTAAATGGAAAACTTTTTGTAAATTTCACAATATCTTTTAATCTATTATCAAGATTATATGTCTTTGTCATCGATTTATTTATTTATTTATTTTTTGAGTTGGAGTCTCACTGTCATCTAGCCTGGAATGCAGTGGCCACTCGTGGCCACTGCAGCCTTGACCTGCCGGACTCTGGCGATCCTTCCGCCTCAGCCTTCCAAGTAGCTGGAACTACAGGCACACGCTACCACACCAGGCTAATTTTTTTTTTTTTTTTTGGATTTATTGTAGAGATGAGGTCTCACCAAGTTGCCCAGGTGGGTCTTGAAACCACGGGCTCAGCAATCCACTTACCTTAGCCGCCCAAAGGCACGGGATTACAGGCTGAGTCACCAAGCCCTGCGATCGATTTTTTAAATGTGACTAATGTATAAATGGATTCCCAACTGCTGAATCTCCTAAGCATCCCTGACATAAAGGGAGCTTGATCATGATGTAATGTTGCAACATGGTGACACAAGGTTTCTACTAATTTTTACATTTCTATTCAAATGTGACTATTCTACAAAGAATGACTTGAAATCCTTAATATGGAATAGAAATTGTACATTGATATTTTCCTCATCCAAGGACACTGGATTTCTATAGTTTTCTCTTTTTTAAAAATTTATTTTATTTTATATATTTTTTTGAGTTGGAGTCTCACTCTGACACCCAGACTGGACTGCAGTGGCCGCTCCCGGCCACCGCAGCCTTGAGCTGCTGGGCTCTGGCGATCCTTCTGCCTCAGCCTTCCAAAGTAACTAGAACCACAGGCACGCTTACCACACCCTGCTAATTTTTTATTTATTGTGGAGATGAGGTCTCACCATGTTGCCCAGGTGAGTCTCGAACCTGCGGGCTCAGGCAGTCCACTCACCTCGGCCTCTCAAATCACAGGATTACAAGCTGAGTCACCGAGTCTGGCTTTTTCTATTATTTTATTTTAAAATCCCAGAACTTTGGGAGGCCGAGGGGAATGGATTGCTTGAGACCTCGGGTTCGGGAGCTGCCTGGAAATCTTGGTGAGACCTCAACTCTACAATAAATCAAAAATTAGCCAGGCATGGTAGTGCACACCTGTAGTTCTGGCTACTTGGAAGGCTGAGATGCAAGGATCACCAGAGCCCAGCAGTTCGAGGCTATGGTAGCCGGAAGTGTGCCACTACTTTCCACTCCAGAGAGAGACTTCAACTCAAAAAAATAAAATAAAACAAAAGGAAGTGTATAATTCAGGGTTAGGCCATAGGCGGTCATTGTACATGTAAAGCTTGAGAATCCTTATTGATGTTATGCCCCCCACCATGGCAGTGTCCCAGTACTGCCAATCACGTTCTAATAGTATTCTGATAATTGTTCAGGGTCCATTATGAGTGAGTACATATAGTACTCAGATCTTTGTTTATGTAATAAAACACTTGAGTGTATATATATATATATTAATTGGAATCTCACTCTGTCACATAATGTATTTGATTTTTTTTTTTTTTTTGAGTTGGAGTCTCACTCTATCACCCAGACTGGAGTGCAGTAGCTGCTCCCAGCCACCTCAGCCTTGATCTGTTGGGCTCCGGCAATCCTTCCACCTCATCCTTCAAAGACCCTAGAACTACAGGCATGCCATACCACGCCCAATTGATTTTTGATTTATTGTAGAGATGAGGTCTCACCAAGTTGCCCAGCCGGGTCTCAAACCCGTGGGCTCAGGCAATCCCCTCACCTCAGGCTCCCAAAGAGTGGGATTACAGGCTGAGCCACCGAGATCAGCTCACATAATGTATTAATCAAAGATTTTGTGGCCACCTCCTGTGATATGTGAACTAAAGACATGTGCTACCACACCTGTCTAATTTTTTATTTATTGTAGGGATAGGGTCTCGCCAAATTTGCCTGGACTTGCCTCAAACCTGCAGGTTCATGCAATCCTCTTGCCTGGTCCTCCCAAAGTACTGGGATTGCAACTTGAGTTATGGAACATGGCTTTTATTTTTTTTTTAGTAGGAGTCTCACTGTTTCCCCTGGCTGTAGAGCAATGGCACACTCATGGCCTCCGCCGACTCAACCTACTTGTGAATCTACCACTTCTGCCTCCCAAGTAGCTGGAACCACAAGTGTGCACCACCATACCTCACCAATTTTTTTATTAATTGGAGAGATGAGGGCTTACTAAGCTGCTGCAGTTGGTTTGGAAACTATATGCTCAGGAAATGCTATTATCTCCTCCCAAAGTGCTGGGACCATGGGCGTGAGCCACCACACTTATCCTGAAAGATTCTTAGTGATTATTATGGGGTTGTCCTAGTCTTACATATTATGAGGTTTTCTTTCGATTTGCCAAAAAGTTGGAAAGGTTGCCAAATTGGTCTACAGTAAAATATCTGAATGCTTCCTAAAAGCAGTCTATAGGAAATTTATCAATGTCTTACCTGTGTTAGCTACCCTGCCTTATTTTGACATTTCACAGTTACATTCGCTGTTGTTTTAGTCTAAGATTTGTCTTCTTCCAAGATAAAAATTTATAGGAAATACATGTAAGTTGATTAGGTGAGTGGTTTCTTTGCATTTTCCACACATTGCTGATATTGAGAGGAAAAGACAGAAATGATTCCTGTCCTCTGTGAAAGTGTAAAGTGTGATAGGTGGACCAATGTCATGGGAATAATGTGAGATTGAAACAAAAGAGAAAGTAGAAGTAAAGTTTAATAACCACCTTTGGAAAGGGTGCAGACAGAGACAAGTGAGGTGTGGAAGGGCCAAGAATTGAGTTTTTTAAAGGTCTTTTGGAAATGGGAGTTTAAGCCCACAGGACTGTCCAGGGCCATGGGTCTTTGATGTAGACTGTAGCCACATGAATTTTATATTTTGCTGGTTGCCAGGCATTAGCATCTCATGCCCTCAGGTGATGGGCTATGTGGGAGGACTCATGGGAAAGGGGTTTTCCAACAAGAGACTTGTGAGATGTTTGAAATCCACAAACTTCTTGACCAAAAAGTGGTCTTAGTATAATTTCTATGGCTTCAGCCAGCCAAGAGGGGATCTTTGATTCCCCCTTGACAAGGAACCTGACAGTTTCCTAGAGATTAGTATGTAAACCTTGAGTCGAAATGTTGGGTCATTGGATTGCTCTGGTTTTGCATCTGATGGAGATTTATTGAGGGGAATGAAGTAGGCTGCCTCTTGCTCTGCAGAAAAATGTAATCTTAAAATGTCTTAATGCTTCCTAAAACCTGCTTATTGGAAATTAACTATATCTAACTTCCTTTGCTTGATTCAAAGCCTGTCAGCCTAAGCAAAAATGGCTATACTGAGGCAAAATGTGAACTAAGTTTATTTTAAGTTTCTTGAAGTCCCTACTTTCATTCTGGATTAAGTTTCACTTGTGAAAGGAATAAAAAAATCCCAAATTATAAAATATCTCACCTAGTGAGAAGGTGTAAGAACCCACATGAATCCTCTTAGGCACACAGGAGATCAAGTTCAGTGTCTCCTGAGAGTACAGTCACCAGGCAATTCAGTTAGCAGGACTGTGCATGAAGACATCCCAAGTTATAGGATGGCCTGACTTAACACTTGATTCAGGCTTGTCTCTGTGTCAGTGCTTCTCCTACCTGGGTTTATACCCTTTAACCAAAAATGGATCCACTTATTTTACCTCCAGTTATTCACCATAAAATATATTTTATCAATACAGTTTGAAAAGTTTTTTTAAAAATTCAGGCAAGATAGAGATAGATATCTGGAAAAAAAATAAATATCAAATGTTGGGTGCAGTGGCCCATGCCTATAATCCCAGCACTTTGGGAGGCCGAGGTGAGAGGATGGAGCCCATGGGTACGAGACCGGCCCAGGTAGGGCAACTTGGCAAGACTTCATTTCTTCTTCTTTTTTTTTTTCTTTTTTTTTTGAGTTGGAGTCTCACTCGGTCACCCAGACTGGAGTGCAGTGGCCACTCCCGGCCACTGCAGCCTCACCTGCTGGACTCCAGCAATCCTTCCATCTCAGCCTTCCGAGTAGCCAGAAGTACAGGTATGTGCTACCATGCACGGCTGATTTTTTGATTTATTGTAGAGATGAGGTCTCACTGCCCAGGCGAGTCTCAAACCCGTGGGCTCAGGCAATCCACACACCTCAGCCTCCCAAAGGCGCGGGATTACAGGCTGAGCCACCGAGCCTGGCTGAGACTTCATTTCTACAATAAATCAAAAACTTATCCAGTATCCAGCAGACAACTAGAATTATGCAATAAGATAATTTGTAACACAGAAATATTCTCTAAAACATTAAGTGTGAGGAAAAAAGAATGAAATGAAATCCATTCTGCCGGTGTACACACAATTTTGAGGAAAGATACAGCATAAATTTAGACATCAACACAGGCATGTACAAGTTTGAGTGCTATATTTACATCACACAGAATAAGTTGCATATACTGCTCAGAGGGAAAATTCACAGTAGGTTGGAAATTATACATCAAGTTTTAATGTGTATAAAATGAACTGAATAGATTCTTAAAATGCAAATTCTGATTCAGAAGATTTGGAATTCACCTGAGCTTCAGCACTGTTTTTTGTTTGTTTGTTTGTTTTAATTTGGGGGTCTCATTCTCTTCCCATGCTGGGGTGCTGTGGTATATTCACAGTTCACTTCAACCACGATCTCCTGGCCTGAAGGATGCTGGGACATATTGGTATCAGGTGCCAATGCACACAGGTGCAGCACAATATCCATGCTGAGATATTTTTGTTGTTGTTAAGCGGGAGTCTCACTCTGTGGCCTAGACTGGAGTGCAGTGGCTGCTCCCGGCCACCACAGCCTCGACCTGCTGGGGCCTCTGGGGATCCTTCCACCTCAGCCTTTTGAGTAGCCGGAATTACAGGCATGTGCTACCACGCCTGGCTTATTTTTGATTTATTGTAGAGATGAGGTCTCGCCAAGTTGCTCAGGCGGGTCTCGAACCCACAGGCTCAGGCAATTCACTCACCTCAGCCTCCTAAAGGCACGGGATTACAGGTTGAGCCACTGAGTCTGTTCATGCTGAGATTTATAGGCCCCAAAATAGTATATTTTAATATCAATCTAAAAATAAAGAAACATGTCTTGGACAGAAATCTATGTACAGGTATCTCCCATGGTGTGTAATCTCAAAAACTGTATTTATAGTTTGTTTTTAGCACCCTAAAGAGCAACTGTTTTCTAATAATTCCTTTTCCAGTCATTTTTGTGTTGTTCTGGGCAGTAAATGCCATTCTGTTTCTCCATGGAGCTGATGGAGCATTATGTGAAATCTTTCTTATTTTATTTTATTATTTATTTTTGAGTTGAAGTCTCACTGTGTCACACAGACTGGAGTGCAGTGGCCACTGCCAGCCACTGCAGCTTTGACCTGCTGGGCTCCGGTGAGTCTTCCGCTTCAGCCTTCCAAGCAGCTGGAACTACAGGCGTGCGCTACCATGCCCGGCTAATTTTTTGATTTATTGTAGAGATGAGGTCTCGCCAAGTTGCCCAGGTGGATCTCGAAACTGTGTGCTCAGGAAATCCACTCACCTCAGATTCCCAATGTGCTGGGATTACAGGCTGAGCCACTGAGCCCAGCATCATGTGAAATATTAATTGTTCACATTCCCATCCTTTGCTTGTATCTGAGGATCTACCCCATTTCCAATCGGAAGCTTGGATATCCACACCTTGCTATGTTCCCCAACCACAAGGGAGCATTGTGTTAGTACTACAGGTCATTCACTCATGGTGAGAACAGTTCATGGCAACTAGGCAACGTGGATGCTGAGAACAGTCGAACCTCTTGTATGTAGGGAGATGCATCCTTCAAAGCTCTTGAATATCAGCAAGAACAAAAAATAGTTGAAAAATACTCATTAGGGAAGACCATCACAAGTAGCAGTGAGGTTTACAAGTTTTAAAAGTGACAGTCCTGACCTGGGACACATTTTCCTCAGAATCTGGTCTTTTTTTTCTTTTCTTCCAGCTCCTCTGGAATTTTTTATTTTGAGTTAGAGTTTCAATCCTTTGCCCAAGTTGGAGTGCAATGACATGCGCACAGCCACCCCAACAATAACCTGCTGGGTTCAGGCAATACTTCTGGCTCAGCCTTCCAAGAAACCATAACTATAGGCTAAACTACACTTGGCCAATTTTTTTTTTTTTTTTGAGTCAGAGTCTCACTCTGTTGCCCAGAATGGAGGGCAGTGGCATGCTGCCAGCCACCGCAAATTCGACCTGCTGGGTTCTGGTGATACTAATGCCTCAGCCTTCCAAGCAGCCGGAACTACAGGGGCATGCTACAATGTGTGGCTAATTTTTGATTTATTGTAGAAATGAGGTATCACCAATTTCCCTGGGTGGGTCTGGAACCCATGAACTCAGGCAATCCACTCACCTCGGTCTCCCACAGTGTTGGGATTACAGGCTGAGCCACCGAAATCGGCTAACATATTTATTTTTTGTTAGAGTCTCACTGTGTCACCCAGGCAGAAGTGAAGTGACACCATCATTACTCACCACAGTCTTGAACTCCTGGGCTCAGATAATCCTTCCATCTCAACCTCCAAAGTAGATGGAACTACAGGCCTTTGCTAATACTTCTGGCTAATTTTTCTTTAATTATTTTTATAGTGACATGAATATGCTGTGTTGTAGAGGTTGGTCTCAAACTCCTGACATCAAGCAATCCTCTCACCTCAGCCTCCCTAAGTGATAGGATTCCTGGCATAAGCTATGATGTGTCGGTGACCAGCACTGACCAAGGGTGGGTTAGGACCCGCACCGGAGAATCTGGATGGGGAGAAGAGACCACTCAGAAGCAGTTCTTCTGGGAGCAGTCTGATCAGGACTGAAGCCAATTTTATTCAAACATTTTCCAACTTATATACCATTTTCTATACCCTCCAGCAGTGTGATAATCACTTGCTAGGGGCGTACAAGTTCTGTGCTTTACAAACCATGCATCACAAGACCATCACGAGACTTGCAAGTTTCAAGCAAACAATTCGAACACCATGATGCCTGACGTGCTTCACAAAACTCATATCAAGGTCACAGGTGCACAATTTCAATACAGTTCATTCAAAACGTCTTCCATAGTGTTCAGTAAATCATTCATATTATACTCTTTGTTCTAAACCCTGATTTAACACAAAAACTTTCTAAGTTAACTCTAGGTTCAACCCAAGTTCACCGACTCCTAATATTTTTTAACGATTGATATTATCAACTTAACACTATACTATAATCTATAAGTTTACTTAAATGACTTAATTTTTATTTACTCCATTGACCTATTATGATTCAACATAGTGTCCTGTAATTCCATAACAATTAAAACTTATTCTAAAACTATAAAACCTACCCATGACTTAAGTGAATTTCCTATGTCTAAACTTTAATTTTTATATAATCTAATGATTGACCTTTAATACTATGCTATATCCTATTAAGCTAATACCTTATCATTAAATCTTATAATTATCATTAACGTATGATTTTTAAAATCATAACACCATAATTCTCATTCTATTCTAATAAAACTATGACTTTAACCCAAAACTTAAATCTTTTTTCCCAGTATATTAATACATGGCTATGTGTAAAATTTCCTATTGTCATATGAGAAGCAAAAACAACACCATTGGGAAAATTTCGGTACACTAATCAAAAGATCTTAAAATTGGCCTACAGGAATAGGAACTAAAGTCATAATCTGAGAAAAGGAAACTTAAAAGCTCAAACAAAACTCAAAAGTTTTCTATGAATGCTTATTACTGTTTAAACCTTTTCGATGGAAATTGTATCATCTTAAGTGTATATTTTATCCAAACAAGTCTATTCTAAAAATCAAATAGTAGCTGTCACACTCTTGGAAAATGGACTCCATGGTTACCATGACAATGGCCATGGGCTGAAGCAAACAGAGTTTCAGCATGTAACAAAACTAGAAAAACGTCCTGCCTGACTAGAGGCAGGGCAATAAGACTATTATGGTAATTTAGTTTCTAATCTTAATCCTAGGAAAAACTGCCTTTGGGAACAAGAGCTAACTAACCAGTCTACCAGGAAATAGAAGTTAAAAAATATCTAGAAAGAAGTAAAACTTAGAAAGACAGAGAAAAATAATTCTGCTGTGCACTCTCCATCAGGCATATTGATATTTACTTATTTTACTGCCATGTATGCACACTGGTCACTAATCACACACCAATATTATAGGTATAACTGATATCCTATGTCAGAGGTGATCTTCCAGATGGGCCTTTACAGGCCTCAGCCATGTAGCTATAGATGTTGGCTCCCAACAATGATGTGCAGCCAGTATATGCCTTTCGCATAAGCACAACCCTTTTCTTGCTACCACCACACCCACAGGCAGGAGGGTCCAGAAAGGGCAATAAAGTCTAACTTTCTCTGTCTTTTGTCACAGGGGACAGATTAAAAAACAGTGAACTCTTGCAAAGAGTGCAAAGTGTGAGTTAATTCTTTCCTTCCCACAAGTGCCCTCCCTTGCCAGAAACACTGGCAATTTCTGCTACAGCAATGAATACATGACCCCACTGGCTTACCTGCCTGACCACAGTCAAGCAGAGCAGGACAGGTGACCTCGCTTCTGAATTCAATTTTTCATGAACATATCTGGCAACCCTCAACTTGACAATGTCGCCATGTTAGGATCACATGGGGGATAGCTGGGCACTATTGCTCACACCTGTAATTCCAGTAGTTTGGGACATGAGGTGAGAGTATTGCCTGAGCCCAGGGGTTCCAGACAAGCCTTGTCAACTTGGCATGACTTGATTTCAGCAATAAATCAAGCAATTAGCTGAGCATGATGGCAGATGTCTAAGTTTGATGTGGAAGTATTGCCTGTAACCAGCAGGTTATGTGGCCATGAGTGCCTCACTGCACCCCATACTGGGCACAACAGAAAAAAACAACAAAGAAAACCTGTATGGTTATTTTTTAAAATGAGAAACCAACAGATATAATAATGAAATGACAACAATTCTGTCTGGAAATTCTCTCTTAAGCAGTAACATCAGAACTCAACAAAATGTCAGGTAATATAGACAACTCCCTTCTTTGCACTGACTACATGGTGCTGATTCAATACCATTTACCCTTTTACAACAGTTGGAAGTTTCTGGGGGGTAGGGACATTGACCACTTGATCTGTTTTGTCTAGTGGCTTTGTAATATGGTGGTAAACCTGTTATCCACCAGTGCGTTTCTCCAGACCTACTCCTCATTATTTACCCAAGTAATAGGAAACTGTAACCAACTCATATGGCTAAAGAATGCTTTGTCCATAGAGAGTTATATTCTTATTACTAAAGTCAGCATTAATAATTTGTTGAAAGTATTATCAGCTAGGCTCGGGAGGCTGTGGCGAATGGATCATCTGAGCCCACATGTTCAAGACCAGTCCAGGCACCTTGGTGAGACCTCATCTCTACAATAAATGAAAAAAATTAGCTGGGTGGTAGCGCGTGCCTGTAGATCCAACTACTTGGAAGGCTGAGGCGGAAGGCTCACCGGATTCTGGGTTGGCAGTTTGTGTGTCACTGCACTCCTGCCTGGGTGACAGAGTGAGATTAACTCAAAAAACAAATGTAATGGATGCTTTCATACACCTGTGAAACTCAACAATTAATCTGTTACACTTTCTGGTGGAAATGTATTGATCTCCACAGCTATAAAGGGAGAAATTTTTTCCTCAATGTTGTGATCTAGCCTTGGGGTAGAGAAAGGAGGGACAGGGAACAGTACCCCAGACCCTCCCTCCATTGGCCCCACCAGCCAGTCAGATCCTCCCCACCACTCTTTTGGGTCCCGAACATGTGGAAAGAGGGGCTGTTGACAGAGGGCTTAGCTTGAGGTCGCGGATGGGACAAGTACCCAAGGTCTGGGCCTAGTCTCACCTACACCGAGGGCACCAGGCACAGCTGCTGGTGGGGACGTGTTCACTGTCAGCTGAGGGGAAGCTGATCCGACCACAGTCGGGTCATCCGAGTCCATCCACTTCCACTCTCATGACACCCCCCGCATACTCATCTTCTCCTTGCTTCCGGATGTCTCGGCTGCCTCACCAAGGGCTTCCACGTCCTGCAGATCACAGGGCGACAGAGGTTGAGGCGAAGACACACATGGGTGCCACAGTACAGTACACTCCAGAAAGGAAGACCCAACTCTGCGCAGGCGCAAGAGACGAAGGCCCAAAAACGCCCTCTCACTTCCAGCTCCCATCTGACCAGTTCAGACATCAGTGTCCATTGATTGGAAAATCCTTCAGGCCCCGGCCCTCTGGTCTTGACTGACAAGAGGTGCAAAACCATAATGACTCCATAGGCAAAAATGCCTTTAGATTTCTCCTTGCCCCAGAGTCTGGGCACAAGGGTGGGGATGGAGGCTTGTGGCCCCCTTTGTGGCATGATGGGAGTTTTTGTCGCTCCTGCTTGATGGGTCGCTGCACTGTAGGTCAACACCTCCTCTCCCGGGACATGCTAGGATTGTAGTCCTACAACTCCGCAACCCACCAACTGGGAGTCATGCAGACGCCAGTGTTTCAAGCAATTCCTGTAAGAAGCCCCCTTACACGTCCCTACCATATTCCGGAGCTGGGAGACATCTCAACATTTTCTTGCCTATTCAGCCTGCGTCGGATCACATGTCCTGTCACTCAAAACCAGATGGCCTGGAGTTTTATCCAATCAACTGATGCTGGGGTTTGACATGGCCAATCAGGAGCTGGAAGTGAGGGGGCAGTTTCCGGGCTCTTACAGGGCCTTAGTTTCCTCCGTCAGCCTCGCATTATCTTCATTTTAACCTGTGTTGCCCTGTGACACGCAGGTCCTGGGAAATTCGTAGGACGGACGCTGAGACCCTCGAAAGGCAAGAGGTGGTGAGTGTGCAGGGAGGTTTCGGGAGACGGGGAGTGGGGATCGACCCGGATGACCTGACTCTTTAGAGACTGGCCTTTCAGTCAGCTCTGAGCCTGGACCCGTCCCCACCGGCGACTCGGCCCAGTTCCCTTGGTGTATGTAGGCCTCGGCTGTGACCCCGTGCTCTTGACCCTGCAGCGACATCGCCTGCTTAGCACCATCCCCATTGCCCGCAAGGGTTGTGGAGAGGATCCGACCTGCGTGTGGGGCTGGTGTGGGGAAGGGGAGGCTATGATCCTGGCCCACTCCCTCTCTCCTACCCAGAGATAAACGGTGGCTCCATCACAACGTTAAGGAGACCTCTTGGCCAACAGTGGTTCTTGAGTCCAGAAACCCCAACCAGGACTCGTGGTGTGGGGATCCCGGAGGGCCTGGGAGAAAAGGATTTGAGAAGGGGCAAAGGAAAGCCGGACATGGACAGGTCTTGTTGGGTGACAGTCCTGCAGTGGCCTTATCTGAATTATCTCGGTGGAAATCTCCAGGGTCTGTCATTAGTGTCATTGGCCATTTGTGTCACCAGGTTCAAATTCGGTTCTGTCGACATAAGGAGTTGGAGCAGGGTTTTGACTTTATTTAGTGGGGACATTAAAACCAAGGAAATGAGGGGATGGCATCCTAAAGACCCCTCCTGGGTTGTGTGCGCTTTTTCAAAATTTTTATCCAGGCTGTGGGACAGAAAGTGGCTAAGATCAAGAGGTGGCTTAGACTTGAAGACATCTGGGCGATGAGAGGAGTCCTGGAAAGTGGTGAATTATCTTTGGTCCTTGGTTCACAGTCTCCTTGTTCCTTTATTAAACAAAACAGAGTTAGTGCACATACTCCCACTTTCCCAGATCTGGACAGCTGCATACTGGTGCCAAC
>NW_007215017.1:0-311 GCF_000164805.1 Carlito syrichta
CATACAGGAAAACTTAAAGGAATTTGAAAGTCTTTCCCTAAAACAATAAATGCAAGCCTTAGATTCAGTCCTAAGTGTCATCCATTGTCAAGTCAGAGAACGATTGCCAATTAGTTTAACTACCAATGCTCATTCTTTTAAGCCAGGTGATATGGTATGGGTAAAAGAGTGGAATATACAACCCCTAAAGCCCCTCTGGAGGGGGCCATTCACTGTTCTTTTATCTACCCCAACTGCAGTCAAAGTAGCCAAAGTAGTTCCTTGGATCCATTATAGCAGAATTAAGCTGGTTTCCAGGACTGGGAGTGCAC
>NW_007215018.1:0-774 GCF_000164805.1 Carlito syrichta
GGTCTTGGCCAAAAGGCCCCTTGCTCTCTGTGTTGTTTCCCATGCACTGGTTGAGTGCAAGTGTCCCAGATAGTTCCTACTTTCCATTGGCCCTGCAAGGTATACTGCTCTCTTCTCACTTAAGGTATGTAAGTAATAAACTGTTTTTTTATATTTCTTGTGTTTTGTTGATTTGCCACCTTTGTCTCTCCTGACCAACATACCTAAATCTAACTTCTTTCCTGGTTAGTGTTCTTTTATAGAGTGACCATCTTGGTAGAAATAAACTGGACACAGGTAAGGCAAGAGCTACAGGGCCATCTGCCAGTATAAAGAGGTATTCTGTGAGAGGGACATCAATTTGTAGTTCAGACACTTAACTAATATATTGTCCACCATGATACAGAGCTATTCTGTGAAAGGTACATGATAAACAACTACAGTCACATACCCTTAGGTCAGGGTTGTATGTTTATAACCACTCTCCAGAGAGGGACCTCAAGGCCTAATTAGAAAGGAAAATTACAAGCAGAACTAGTAACTTCTGAAACACCATCAAATAGACCAAAACATTCCTAATGAGAGTCCAAGAAAGAGAAGACAAAGAGAGAGGTATGCTTGAGAAATAATGGCCAAAACCTGCCCAAATTTGATGAAAGATGTCTCTACTTATCCAAGAAACTCAATAAACATCAAGCTCAATAAACTCAGATATCTACAGAATATAATCAAATTCTCAAAAGCCAAGTACAAAAGAAAATTGTAAAAGCAGCAAAAATATACAACTCATTAGTA
>NW_007215019.1:0-55811 GCF_000164805.1 Carlito syrichta
AAGAATGGTAAAAAGAAAAACAGAAAGAAAAATGAGGTTCATATTGAACCCTCACACATATATTCACAACCACCTTAAGTTATATATAAAAAAGAGAAGAACAAAAGAGCAAAAACACACCAACAAAAAAGCCTAAAAACAAAATAAACTGAAAGATCAACACTAAATCATTCACATACACACATAAACAGAAAATAAAAAACAAAAGAAGAAAGAAAAATTTTAAAAGGGAGGGAATGCAGAGCAAATCAAACCCTCATATACACATTCCTGCACAAAGGAAAAATATTTTAAAAATTTAAAAACTAACAAGCAAAAAAAAATCTTTTTAAGTTAAAACAAGAAAAAAACAACAAACCTTCCCTCTTGTGATAGATTCTGTAATTATTTCTTTCATCTGCTTTTCTGCTATCTCCTGCAGAGCTTCCATCTCTTTTACTCTCTCCCTGGTATCAGAACCAGGGAAGGAGGAGTGACAGTGGGAGCGGGTGGGACTGCAGTTCTCCTCTCCGACTCTCATATTTTCGGGGCTATCTCCTCTGGCAGGGAGGTGCAGGATTGTCTCCAGGTATGTACTCGCAGGGGGTGCCACAGACAGCTACACTAGAATGGAGTTCTATTGAGGCTGATGTCCAGGCTCTGCTTGGGCTTGTCCCTCTCAGTTGTGCCCCAGTTGTGTGCGTCTGATGTTCAGAGGATCTCTGGGCAGGAGGGGCTTGGGTCAGTCCCAGACTCACCACTGATCTCTTTGGAAGTCTTCCTTGTCTTTTCTGGTCACACGCTTTCTCCTGCAGCTGAATCAGGGGAGGGGGAGGGGCGCCTGGGACTCAGCACTTGTCCTGTCTCTCTAAAGTTTATGCTTTCAAAATATTCCCTCTGGGTCACAATCAGCCCCTGAGTAGTTGCTCCACCGGTCACAGAGATCAGGTCTCTTGCTCCATGGTGAGCAAGTTAGAGCACTTTCCTGCCCTGTTTTCAAGATGGTGGCAGGGTGCCTCTTTTGTCTCTCTGGTGGAACTCTGCCTCTGGACTCCCTCTGCAGTCCTTGCTACCAGTTTCCAGCTAGGTGCTGAAATAGCGAGGCTTATCCTGGAGCCGGCAGTCTCTCCCACTGCAGTGGTGTGGCAGAACCTGGAGCCAGTAGTCTATCCTCGCCACTTCTTTGCAGGAAAACTTTTGTTTAAAAAAAACAGCACACAACTTCTGCAACCCGGGAAGCATAGGGACCAAGCAGACCAGCTGCAACACCTGCTGCTTCACCAGGTGAGCCCTGACCACTTGCTCCTTAGCCTCCACTTAGTCCATCTCTACCAGCATCTTTTTCCTAGGAAGGGTTTTTCTTGTTTAAAAAAAATGGTGCTCAGCTTCTGCATCCCGGGAATCCCTAGGGTCAAAGCCAAGTAGCTGCGGCATCAGCCGCTGCACCAGGAGAGCCCTGGCTGCTTGCTCCTGAGCTCTCACTCCATCAGCCACTCACACACCCACGCACTCACTGTCACATACACAACATTTTCCATACATTCACTCACTCACACCAGGACTTCCATAGTCTGACTGGTTTGGCTGCCATCTTCCCCGAACTCCCACTTTATTTCTTTGCATGGCTTCTAGTTTTATATAGTATTATTTTATTTGAACTGGAAGTAATTATTTTGGGCATTTTTTATAGAGAAGTTTTAATGGTAATGAACTTCCTCAGCTTTTGTTTATCTGAGAATGTTGTGATTTATTTCTCATTTTGAAGGACACTTTTGCCAGAAATAGAATTGTAGGTTGATAGGATTGTTTCTTTCAGCAGTTAAAATATTCATACCCTTGCCTTCAGATCTTCATGGATTCTCATGAGAAATCCTCTGTGAATTTTATTCAGAATTCCTTATACTAATGAGTTGTATATTTTTTGCTGCTTTTACAATTTTCTTTTTGTACTTGGCTTTTGAGAATTTGATTATATTTCTTGTAGATATCTGAGTTTATTGAGCTTGATGTTTATTGAGTTTCTTGGATAAGTAGAGACATCTTTCATCAAATTTGGGCAGGTTTTGGCCATTATTTCTCAAGCATACCTCTCTCTTTGTCTTCTCTTTCTTGGACTCTCATTAGGAATGTTTTGGTCTATTTGATGGTGTTTCAGAAGTTACTAGTTCTGCTTGTAATTTTCCTTTCTAATTAGGCCTTGAGGTCCCTCTCTGGAGAGTGGTTATAAACATACAACCCTGACCTAAGGGTATGTGACTGTAGTTGTTTATCATGTACCTTTCACAGAATAGCTCTGTATCATGGTGGACAATATATTAGTTAAGTGTCTGAACTACAAATTGATGTCCCTCTCACAGAATACCTCTTTATACTGGCAGATGGCCCTGTAGCTCTTGCCTTACCTGTGTCCAGTTTATTTCTACCAAGATGGTCACTCTATAAAAGAACACTAACCAGGAAAGAAGTTAGATTTAGGTATGTTGGTCAGGAGAGACAAAGGTGGCAAATCAACAAAACACAAGAAATATAAAAAAACAGTTTATTACTTACATACCTTAAGTGAGAAGAGAGCAGTATACCTTGCAGGGCCAATGGAAAGTAGGAACTATCTGGGACACTTGCACTCAACCAGTGCATGGGAAACAACACAGAGAGCAAGGGGCCTTTTGGCCAAGACCTTTATTGAGATCCAGGGATTTATTCAAGCGTGACTCTTACTGGAAGTTCTAAATGGTAGGTTTAGAGTAAGCAAGCATGAGTTCCATGGGGCCATGCTGTGACTGAAAGATGGTAACTGCATCATATTTGTACAGTCCATGTGGGTTGTGGGGTCTGTAGGAAAAATCAAGTAAGTTGTATCTTGCTATCTCATAAGGAGAAGGTAACCAAGACATGATTATTTAAGGCAGTTATATGGGTCCACCATTTGAGGACCTGAAAAGGAGGCAGAGAGTTGTCAAGGGTGACTAAGCCTTGCTACTGGTATGAGAAAATCCAACTTATATTCCATATGGATGCTTAGACAATATATAATGTAAAATTATAGGAATTCACTACAGTTTTGTCTATTTTGTATTCCTTTTTGTTTCTAATGCACAGATTAAATAATGTCAATTGGTTTACCTTCAAGTTCACTGACTATTTCTTCTACCTCCTTAAATATGCTGATGAACTACTCTAGTGAAATTTTTCTTCAGTTATTTTACTTTTCAGCCCCAGAATTTTTGCTAAGTTTCTTTTCTTTTTTTTGATACATAATATTTTACATACTTATGAGTACATATGATATTTTGTTACATGCACAGGATATGTAATACCTTCATGTAAAGGTATTTGGCATGCCCATTATTTTGAGTGTTTATCTTTTATGTTTATTGGAAACAATTCAAGTCTTCCATTCTAGCCACTTTGAAAAATACACTACATTGTTGTTAACTATATTCACTCTACTCTGCTGTTGAACATTAGAACTTCACATACCTTCTACCTAACTGTATGTCTGTACTTATCTCTCTTTATTAATATTATCATTATTTTCATACATTTTCTTGATCTCCTTTAGTTTATTGTTAATTTTTTTGGACTTCGAGCATATTAAAGAAGGTTTTTCAAAAGTCTTTGTCTAGATCACCTAATATTTAGACTACCTCAGAAATTATTTATTTTATTTTGGTTCTTTAAATGTGCTATATTTACCTGTTTTTTAATGCTTTATGATATTTTTGTAAACATATGTCAACAAATGGAATAATACAAATATTTTATCAAAAATCAAACAAGAAAAAGGAATATGCAAACAGAGAACAGGTGTATGCTTTATGATATTTTTGTAAACATATGTAAACAAATGGGATAATACAAATACTTTATCAAAAATCAAACAAGAGAAAGGAATATGCAAACAGAGAACAGATATATGTGTTATGATATTTTTGTAGAGATGTGTAAACAAATAGAATAATACAAATATTTTATCAAAAATCAAACAAGAAAAAGGAATATGCAAACAGAAGACAGATAGAGCAATATACAAATTTATAAAAATGATAGATATAAATGCAGCTCTATTAACAATTAACATAAATTTAACTGGTTTTTTTTTTGAAGCAGAATTTGTTGAGAGGACAGAAAAGCTCCTACAGTGGGAGGGAACCTGAAGGGGTTGCCCAGATTTAAATATCTTAACACTCTATTTAAAAGCAAAACATTTTAATGCTATATTAAAATGTGCCTAAATAATTTTTATAATAGTTATACTCTAAAAATAAGGACACAGAAGTATTGGAACTGAAAGAAGAGGTAAAAAGATATACCATGTAAAACTGAAACTTTGTGTTGTGCAGCAACCTGGATAATGTTTACAGTAAGTATGGTAAGTGAAGGAACCTAGAAACAAAAAAATGCATACTGCATGTTTTTATTTATATGAAATTCAAGGCAAACAATGGTATGAGATAATTCAGAATATTGAATTATAAGTATATACTGTAAAGAAGCATGAGGAAATTTTATGGAGTGCTGGAAAGTTTCTATATTCTTATTTCTTTTGTGAGTATGCACTTATGTACATATGCAAAGAATTCATTAAGCAATATATTTTTTAGTAGTGCACTTCTATGTTATTTATTATAAAATAAGTAAATGAAATGATTTTAAAAAGAAGATCTGGTGATCAGGAAATCATTAAAATGTTTACTTTTGTAAACTTTAGCAATTAAATAAGATTGATTTTGGCAGTTAAAGAAAAAAATTGAACTAAATATTGGAAAATTACAACACAAAAGAAAGAAGATAAGAGATTGGAATATAAATGTTTTAAAGTCACTATATTAATCACAGAAAAATATATGTATTGATTAACCAGATTAAGATTGCGATGCATATTAAAACATTTAGGCTAAAGATACATAAAAAGAACATGTAAAGTTTTGACCACTAGAGGGAGAAACAAAAATAATGAAGGAACATTATTTTAATAAAATGCTGGAAAAGTGAGGAAAAGATGCCAAGAAAAAAACAGAAGATATAAAAACATAAAAGATATAAGATGGTAGGATAATCCAAATGTATTAAATAATAACACAAATGTAAATGAATAAAAGTCATCTGTTAAAAGACAGAGACTCAGATTGTATGCTCTCTAAGACTTTGAAGAATATCTTTCTGTAAATTGGAAATGAATAGATTGTTTGAAACACACTTGTATTCATATTTAATTTTTATTCTGTATCCTTAAAGAAATAACAGATTTTGTATCAACAATTAGACATTAACTTTTTTTTTTTTTGTAGTCTGATTTCAGTCATGAAATGGAATCTGATATAATAGATGTGGTAAGTGATCTAAGATTTTGTTTTTAAAAATGAAAACAATTATAATCACTATATAATTATTGATATTAGAGTATTAAATAATCATATCTCCTTTAGTACTATATAAAAAAATAAAAGGACATACATATGTAGTGAATGTTTAAAGCAAATTTGGGGTTTTTTTTGTAATATACAAATAAATTGGATAAATAAAGGAACAAAAATGCTTCTTACAGAAGATAATATTCTAGAATATGAGAGAAAACTAAATAATGATCCCAGTAAAGAAGGTATACTATAATGGGCAAATGTAATCATTTCTCAGCACATTCTGAAACAAAAACAAAAAATGGTTCTTTTATTTACATTTCTAATTTAAAGCACTCTTCTCCTATGAAATAATTCTTGTGTGTGAAGCTTTCTTTTGGCAGACACTATAACTGCTCTTTGAGGTTTTTTTAATCACCTAAAAGAACAGGCCTCAATACAATTTATAAGTCAAAATTCTTGAAATTATCTATATAAAATATTGGCACAGAGAAATGCATCTTTATACTAGTGTCACTGTTGGAGAAATATATTTTTTTCAGTAAGTGTCTCCAACAGAAACCTTGAACTTGAACCTATTACCTTGGGTATGTACATCCATTCTTTGTTTAGAAAAAAAAAACAAAAACAAAAACAATTCTGGGACTTACAAATTGCCTGAGATATTTTGGATGTGGCTGAAACAATTAAATTAATTCATTATAGTTATTCCTTTATATATTAAAGTAGTATTTACTTAAAGGAAGTTTAAGAGGCTGAAACATTCATGTAATTTTAAATTGCTTACGAGCAGTTTTGTTTTGTTTTCTCCATTACTTAGCAGCTGATTCATGCCAAAAGAAAGCACTTGACACCGATTTTGTTTTTATTTTTATTTATTTATTTTTTTTGAGTTGGAGTCTCACTCTGTCGCCCAAACTGGAGTGCAGTGGCCGCTCCCGGCCACCGCAGGCTCCGTCGATCCTTCCGCCTCAGCCTTCCAGTAGCTGGAACTACAGGCGTGCGCTACCACGCCCACCTAATTTTTTGATTTATTGTAGAGATGAGGTCTCGCCAAGTTGCCCAGGCGGGTCTCGAACGCACGGGCTCAGGCAGTCCACTCACAATTTTGTTTTTAAACATAAGATCGTGCACAGAAGAGAAGATGCCATCTGCTTTAGAAGCTACTTCTTTTTCCAGTTTGCTGATGCTTGAACATTTTTTTTAACTTTATCTCTTGTTCCTTGTCAAAATGAAAATTTCCATATGAGATATGTAATATTAAGTAATTCATGTTTTCCTCTTAAGTACAAGAAAGTTTTTGGGGTCCTTTCTGAAAGACAGATTTTGTTGAGCATGTTGAAATAAAGCACCAGGACACTGAGTTCATAGAAGGGGAGACTGGAAAATAAAAAGAAGTGGGAGAAATAAGCTACTTGAAAATTTTTCATAGTGACAGACAAAATTTACTCAGGAAGCATTTGTTTGAATTGGGAATAAGTTGAATTCGGTTTTAATAAAAAAAACTAGGAGCAACCAAAGGTGTGTTGAAAGTGAAATGGCTATTCATTATGTATCTGCCATAAGTCATCACTGCATCATTTTTTATTAACTCAGAAGGTCTTATCTTTGAGATTATCCCATTTTAAAAATCATAAGAAAAGGCTTTACTTATTTTATTAAATTCTTTATGCTTGTGCAGACTGGAAAATTGTAGTGACTACATGTTACACAAATGGAACAAATTTTAAAATTTTTATTAGATAATACTTTTTAAATATGGAGAAGTGGACTTCAAAGTGATTTTTCTTAATGTTGTTTAATAAGAATACATTATTTATTGCATGATGTTTTCTTTATTCTTCACTCTGTTTGGTCCAAGCATTCTTTGCCCTCCCCTCCCATTTTATGTTTATTTATTCTTCAGATTTTATCTTTCTAACCATTTATACTTTATCATGTTCTGTTTCTCTCTCTCACTGCTCCATATGGGACCTGAAAGCAAAGTATTGGTGTGAAATTGAGGAACTGTTCATTGACTTGAAGAATGAACATGCTGTTAAAACATGTCAACCTTCAGAAACTAATATAAACACCCAAATTCTAAAGGGAATTTATATGTGTCCCTGGTGACATTACTCAGTCTTTACAATTACAGCTATGTCTTCTCCTTAAGACATGCTTCCTCAGAAATTTTATTGACATTATGTGATGGATGAACATGCAGAAGAAAATAAAAATTCTGCTTGCTTTTCTCTATAGGGTAATGTTCTGTTTTAACTCCTAAGTAGTTCTGATATGATGCTAATATTTGGTTCTCTTCAGAGGATACGGTGCAAGGTGTTCAGGCTCCTTTTAATTAGGTGCTCAGAATTTATCATTGCTAAGAACCATGGCCAATATAGATTGAATCTGTCAGTTCTCTTATACTAAATGCTATATGCTTTATAATGTATTCTAAAATGGAAGATTTTTTTTGTTTTATTTCAGACATCCCCATCACACAGTTAATGAAACATTTTACTTATTTCTCAAATAATAAAAGGAATATAAAAAACTTACATAGCATTTACTATGTGCAGATAATTTTATGTGTTTTGCATATGTTAACTCATTTAATTTAACTAAAATTTGTCATTCTGCTGCAACCACTGTCGTTTTTTCCTTCCTGAATTTTAGTATTTGTTTTTAAAAATTGTGCAGCTGGCCCTATTACATTTCATCCTTGCCACTTTCTCAGCTCTTTGAAAAGTCTAATTCATTCACTCAACAAATATTTACTGAAAAAACATTACATGTCAGGTGCTGTTCAACATGCTTGGAACAAAATAGAAAAAAATCTTTACATTCACCTAGTTGAAATTAAAACATAAATAACTGAAATATACAGTATATCAGATGGTGAGAGTATCATAGAGAAAACCGGATTTGGGTTTTGGCAGACAGTCTTGAATGTTAAGGGAGACCCTAATGAAAGGGGAGTTGAACAATGACCTAAAGCAGATGGGTGATAAGGCCTTCAACCATGTGGTTTTCTTTTTCTTTTTTTTTTAATTTTAAAGATGTGGAGTACAATTCAGGATTAGGTATATAAGTGGTCAATGTACAGGTAAAGTTTGTGCCTCACTTTGCTCCCCTCTTCACCTGGTTTGAGATCAGCTACGCTTATTGAGAAATATGCACCCTACTTCCTCCCATGGCAGTTTCCCACTACTGCCAATCCCTTTGTTACAGTATTATGATAATTGTTCAGGGTCTGCTTATGAGTGAGAACATGTGGTATTCAGTCCCTTTTTCTGTCATAGATCACTGACTATGATAGACTCTGAATCCATCCAAGTTGCTGCGAAGTTCATACTTTTGTCCTCTTTCATGTCTGCATAATATTCCATCATGTATATAGATGACATTTTTTTATCCAGTTCACTTTTGATGGGGAGCACAGCTAGTTCCATATTTTTGCTATTGTGAATAATGCTGCAATAAACATGCATGTGCAGGTATCTTTTTCATAGAGTGATTTTAGTTCCTCTGGGTATATTCCCAGAAAGGGAATTGCTGGGTAATATAGAAGTCAGTTTTTAGATCTTTTAGGAATCACCACACTGTTTTCCACAGAGGTTGTACTACTAGTTTATACTCCCACTAACTGTACAGAAGTGTTCCCCTTTCCCTGCATCCTCTACAGCATCTGTTGTTTTTTGAGTTATTGATGATGGCCATCCTGACTGGAGTTAAGTTGTATCTCAGTGTGGTTTTAATTTGCATGTCTTTTGTGATTAGTGAGGTTGAGCATTTTTTCATATATCTGTTGGCTGCTCGTTTGTCTTCTTTTGAGAAGTGTCTATTTTTCCCACTTTGTAATAGGCCTGATTGTTTTTGTTTTTGTTTGTTTTTGTTTTGGCCTATTTGAGTTGCTTCTAGATCCCAGGTATTAGTTCTTTGTCAGATATATAGTTGGCAAATATTTTTTCCCAGTCTGTGGGTTGTCTTCCAGCTCTCTTGTTGATGTCTTTTGCTCTGAAGAAGCTTTTCAGTTTGATGAGGTCCCATTTGTCTATCTTATCTCTTATGGCATGGGCATTTGGGGTTTTGATCAGGAATTGGTTGCCAGTTGCAATTTCCATAAGGATGCCTCCTGCATTTTCTAAGATTCTTACAGCTTGAGGTATTACATTTAAGCCTTTGATCTATCTATAGTTGATTTTTGTTCTTGGTGATAGATAGGTGTCTTGTTTTGATCTTCTGCATGTGGTCAGCCAGTTTTCCCAGCACCATTTACTGACTAAGTTATCTTCTCCCCAGTGGTTGTTAGTGGAGGCTTTATCAAAGATGAGTTGGTTGAGAAATTGAGGTTTTGCTTCCAGAATCTCTATCCTATTCCTTTGTTCTGTTTGCCTTTTTTTTTGAACCAATACCATGCTGTTTTGGTTTTTGTAGTCTCATTATAAAGTTTAAAGTCTGGAAGTGTGTTAACTTCCTCTTTGGTTTTTGTTTGTTTGTTTTGGTTTTGGTTTGGGGGGGTTGTTTTTGTTGAGGATTGTTTTGGCTATCTATGGTAGTTTATGTTTCCATATGAATTTCTGAGGTAATTTCCAGGTCTGAAAAGAATGAAGTTGGAATTTAATGGGTATTGCGTTAAATCTGTAGATTGCCTTGGGTAGGATGGTCATCTTAACAGTATTGACTCTTCCAATCCATGAGCATAGAATATTTTTCCATTTGTTCATGTCATCCTTAATTTCTTTGAGCAGTGTTTTGTAGTTTTTGTTGTAAAGGTTTTTCACTTCTCTGGTTAGGAGGATGCCGAGGTATATTTTTTTGTTGTTGTTTTGGTGAATGGGATTGTGTTTTTTATTTGGTTCTTTGCCTGTTTTCTGGTGGTGTATAAGAATGTGACTTTTTTTACACATTGATTTTGTGCCCTGAGATTTTTCCAAAGCCCTTTATCAATGTAAGAATGTTTTTGACATATTCTCTGGGATTTTTGAGGTATAGAATCATATTGTCAGCAAAGAAGGATAATTGAATTCCTCTTTTCCTATTTAGATACAACTGATTTCCTTCTCTTATCTGACTGCTTTAGCTAGGACTTCCAATTCCATGTTGAACAGTAGAAGTGAAAGTGGTCAGCCATTTCTTTTTCCAGTTATCAGGGGAAATGCTTTTATTTTCTATCCATTTAACTATATGTTAAATGTGGGTTTATCATAGATGGCTCTTACTATTTTGAGGTATGTTCCCTCTATGCCTAGGTGTTCAAGAGTTTTTATCAAGAAGTGATGCTGCATTTTATTGAAAGCTTTTTCTGTGTCTAATGATATAATCATGTGATTCCTATTTTTGCATCAGTTGATATGTTTAATTACATTTATGGTCTTATGTATGTTGAACAGCCCTGATTCCCAGGGATGAAGCCTACTTGATCATGGTGGATGATTTTTGAGATGTAGTATTGGATCCAATTTCCTAGAATCTTGTTGAGTATTTTTGCATCTATGTTCATCAGGAATATAGTTCTTCTTTGTTGCATCTTTACGTGGTTTGGTTATCAGTGCGATTTTTAGCTTCATAAAGTAATTTTGGAAGAGTTCTGTCTATCTCAATTACTTGGAATGCTTTCAACAGGATTGGTATCAGCTCCTTCTTGTATGTTTTACAAAATTCTGCTGGAAAGCCATGTGGTCCAGTACTTCTTTTTGTGGGTAGTTTTCTTATGATGGAGTTGATTACCTGGCTTGTTATTGGTCTATTTAATATTTAAATTCCTTCTTGTTTCAACCTTGGGAGGCTGTGTGATTTCAGAAAGTCCTCCATTTCATTTAGGTTATTAAATTTGTTTCTATATAGGTGTACGTAGTAATCTCTGATAATCTTTTGTATTTTTTCGGAATCAGTTGTGATTTGATCTTTTGTATTTCTTATTGTGTTTATTTGGGCTTTTTCTCTCTTTTACTTGGTCATTCTGACTAGGGGTCCTTCAATCTTGTTAATTCCTTCAAAGAACCAGCTTTTTGTTTTGTTGATGTTTTCTATGACATTTTTGTCTTCTATGTACCTTATTGGGCTCTTATTTTGGTGATTTCATGTCTTCTGCTACAGTTGGGGTTTTGGTGGTCATCTCTATCCAGCTCCCTTAGGTGATTTGTTAGGCTCTCAACTTGTGATCTTTCCATTTTCTTGATGTGTGCTTGTAGAGATATAAGTTCCCCTCTTAGAACTGTTTTCACGGCATCTCAGAGTTTTGGTAAGAAGTTTGCTCATTTTCATTTGTTTCCAGGAATCTTTTAATTTCTATTTTGATTTCAGTGTTGACCTAGTAGTTGTTCAGCACCATGTTGTTTAGTGCCCATGTCTTTGTGGACTTTGGGGAATTTTGTTGGTGTTGATATTTTTATTCCACTGTGGTCTGAGAATATGCATGGCGATATTTCAACCTTATGGAATTTGTTTATGCTTGAATTAAGGCCAAGGATCTGATTGATCTTGGAGTAAGTTTCGTGTGGTGATGTGTAGAATGAATATTCTGTGGCTGTTGGGTGGAAAAATCTGTAGTTATCTATTAAGTTCATTTGATCGAGTGTCAAATTTAGGTTCTGGATCTCCTTGTTGATTTTTTTGCCTCGATGATCTATCTAGGGCTGTTAGTGGTGTATTCAAGTCCCCAGCTATAATAGTGTTATAGTCAATATCTTTTTTTAGTTTACTTAGGAGTTGCTTTATAAATGCTGTTGCTCCTGTGTTGAGTGCATATATGTTTAGGATGGATATTTCTTGATGGATTGAACCTTTTATCATTATGTAGTGTCCTTTTGCAGCTTTTTACATTTTTGATAGCTTAAAGGTTGTTTTCTCTGATATTAAGATCATGACTCCTGCTTTCTTTTGTGATCCATTTGCCAAGAAACTTGCTTTCTAACATTTAACTTTGAGTCTGTGTGCATCCTTTGTGTTGAGATGGGTTTCCTGGATGCAGCAAATAATTGGGTCATGGTATCTTATCCAGTTTGCCATTCTGTATCTTTTCAGTGGTGCATGTAATCCATTCACATTCAGGTTGATTATTCAAATGTGATTTTTTTAATCCCTGTCATGAGGTTCTTATAAAGTTTTTTCTTTGATTGCTTGTTTTCTTTTGGCTTTGGGGTTGATGTATGTTTGTGTTTTCACATTTCTTGTTGTACTGTACTCTGTTGATTCTGTGCTCTGCTGTTCTCTTGGGAAGTGTGTGATCTTTCTTTTATTTTTCTTTCTTCTGTGGTTAATACCTTTTTAAGTGTCTCCTCTAGAGCTGGTCTGGAAGCTTCATAATCTCTTAGGAATTTGATGTCTGAGAAGAATTTTAATTCTCCATCACTGATGAAGTTGAGCTTGGCTGGATAGGAAATTCTTGGTTGAAATTATTTATTTTTAAGGACTTTGAATATAGGACTCCAGTCCCTTCTTGCTTGTAGTGTTTCTGCCTATAGGTATAATGTTATTCTGATTGGTTTCCCCTGGTAGGTAGTCTGACCTTTTTCTCTTGCTGCCTTTAGGATTTTTCTTTTGTGCCTACTTTGTGTAGGTGAATTACTATGTGTCTAGGGATTGGTCTTCTCATTTGATGTCTTGTGGGTGTTCTCTGTATCTCTTGTGCTTGGCTGCTCATACCTCTGGTGAGATGGGGAAAGTTTTCTTGGATTACCTCCTGGATTGCATTCTCCAAGGTGTTCTCCATTTCCCTTTCTTCTTCTGGGATACCAATCAGGCATATGTTCGGCCTCTTGATATAATCACACATATCTTATAGGCTTTGTTCTTCCTTTTTGAGTATTCTTTCTGTGCTTTTTTACAGATTGGGTTAATTTCATGTTCTAGTCATCAAGTTCTGAGATTCTTTCTTCAGCTAGATTAATTCTGCTTACCATGCTTGTCATCCTGTTATTTATTTCCTGGATGAAATTCTTTATTGCCAAAATCTCTTTTAAAAGTACTTTCAGTGTTGTATCTTGTCTTTCTTGAGTCTTATTCATTCTTTCCATCCAGTCCTTAGTCCCTGTCATATTCTGGGGCCAGTTGTTGACTTCCATTTTTTTTGGTCACCAAGGTCTGATATTTCAGGAGTTTTGTCTTTGGTACACTTGAAATTGCCTGTGGTCTTCATTTGGTTTTTCCTCATTTGTGACAGATCTCTTGTTTTTCTCTTTAGTTCTGTTATCCAGGGTCAGTGGGAGAGGTTTTCCCTTCTGATGCTTGCTCAGTCCTCTATTCTTCCCTGATCCATGCTCTGGATTTGTTCTATTTTGAAAAAGGATGTTGGATGGGAAGCTTTACTCTCTCTTGTAGTTTTTGAAAGTTGAATAAAATAGGGGATGGGGGCACTGGGAATCAAAAGTTACTTGCTAATTACAATGTTCACTGACTGTGGTATGTGTTCCCAGAGACCCTTTCCCTACCACCACTCTATATGATGATGCAAAGCAGAAATCATGGCAAAAAAAAAAACAACAATTGAACACACACACACACACACACACACACACACACACACACACACCAAAACAAATTAGAATATCAACAAAGTGAAACAAAACAAACAACAACAAAAAAATACAAGAAAATTGAAAACACACACACATACACATCTAGCACAAAATGAATGGAAGAGAAAAACAGAAAGACTGGAAAGAAAAAAAGAAAAGGAATTCAGACCAATCCCTCACATATATATTGACACACACCTTAAACTACAGTAAATGAAATTTTGAAAAACAGAACAAAAAAGTGAAAACAGACCAACAGCAACAAAATTGAAAGATGAGCATTCAAGTATTGACATACACACATAAACAGAAAACAACAAATAAAAGAAGAAAGAAACAGAAAACGAAAAGAAAAAAAAGAAAAAGATTTCTGATGGGATGCAGATCAAACCCTCACATACACATTCATGCACAAAGGGAAAATTTATTAAAAATAAATGAACTAACAAACAGGGAAACAATTAAAAAAAATTTTTTTTTGAGTTGGCGTTTCACTCTGTCGCCCAGACTGGAGTGCAGTGGCCGCTCCTGGCCACCACAGCTTCGACCTGCTGGACTCCAGCGATCCTTCCATCTCAGCCTTCCAAGTAGCTGGAACTACAGGCACGTACTACCACGCCTGGCTAATTTTTTTGATTTATTGTAGAGATGAGGTCTCGCCAAGTTGCCCAGGAGGATCTCAAACCCGCGGGCTCAGGCAATCCACTCACCTCAGCCTCCGAAAGCGCGGGATTACAGTCTGAGCCACCAAACCCGGCTTGAATTCTGTTTTAAAATTAAAAATTAAAAAGTAAACCTGCCCTCTTGTGGCAGGCTCTGTAATTGTTCGTCTAACCAGGATTTTCTTGAAGAGCCACCTCTTTCACTCTCTCCTCAGTGTCAGGAGCAGGGAAGGAGGAGGGTCAGTAGAGTTGGATAGGGCTGTAGTCATCCCCTCCCACTCTCGTATGGCTAGGGAGATCTCTTCTGGGGAGACACAGGATTGTCTCTTCCACAGGTATGTACTTGTGGGCAGGGGATGCCCCAGCCAGGCCTATCTTGGAATGGAGTTCTCCTATTGTAACTGACATCCAAGCTCCACCTGGGTTTGTCCCTCTCATTGGTGGCCCAGCTGTATGGGTCTAATGTCCAGAGGTTTGCCAGGGAGGAGGAGTTTTGGGTCAGCCCCAGACTCATCACTGATCACTTTGGAGTCATTCCTCGTGCTTTTCTGTCTTCCCTTTGTCCCACAGTGGATCAGGATAGGGGGTGGGGCACCTGAGACTCAGCACTCATCAGGTCCTCACCAAATTTTTGGTTTCAGGATAGTCCCTCTGGGTCACAATCAATCCCTGAGTAGTTGATCCTCCAGTCACAGAGATGGATCTGTTGCTCCATGGTGAGCAAGTTGGAGCACTTTCTTGCCCCACCTTCAAGATGGTGGCAGGGTGCCTCTCTTGTCCTCTTCCAAGGGACTCTGCCTCTAGACTCCCTTTGCAGCCCCTGCTGCCAGTGCCCAGCCAGGCACTGAAGTGGTGAGGCAAAACCTGGAGCCAGCAGTCTCTCCTGCCACTTGGTGAGGTAGAGCCTGTGATGGTAGTCTCTCCCTGCCACTTCTTTACAAAAAAACTTTTGTCTTTTTAAAGAAAAATGGCACTTGGCTTCTGTGACCTGGTAAGAGCCAGGGACCAAGCAGAGGAGCTGCAGCACCAGCTATTGCACCAGGGCCCTGGCCACTTGTTCAGGAGCCCCCACTTAGTTAGTCTTTTCCAGTATTTTCTTCTCAGGAAATGTTTTGTTAACTTAAAAAAAAATGGCACTTGGCTTCCGTCCCAGGAATTGCTAGAGTCCAAGCCTAGTAGATGCAGCACCAGCCGCTGCACCAGGAGAGCCCTGGCTCCTAGCTTCCTAGCCCTCACTCAGTCAGCTACTCACACGCCCACTTACTCACCAGCACGTCCACAAAATTTTCCATACACTCACTCACACTGGGACTTGCATAGTAGTACTGGCTCATCCACCATCTTCCCGACCATCACATGTTTCGTTTCATAAGAAACTTCCAAGGTAGTCTTACCATACTATACTCCAATAAAAATGTATGAAAATTTCAGTTACTCCACAACCTGTCCAATACCTAATATTGTCAGACTTAAATGTTAATTATTCTGGTGGGTGTATAGTGGTTTATTGTAATTTTAACTTGCATTTTGATGTTAACTGATAATGGTAAGCTCTTTTGCATGTTGTTTTTCCCCTTTCATATACCTATTTGTGTTGTATAACGTCTGTTCAAAACTTCTGCTCATTAAAAAAATGGGTTGTTTGTATTTTTATTATTGAGCTTGGAGTTCTTTATATATCCTGGATACCAGTCTTTGTCAGATATATATTTTACAAATATTTGCTCCCAATATAGGGATTGTATATTCATCTTCTTAATGAAATCTTTTGATGAAGTCTAGTATATCTAGTTGTTTCTTTTTTATTATTGCTTTCTGTATAATATCTAGCAAAACTTCCTAACATGAATTTTAAATATATTATTTTAGATTTTTGTCTAGATGCTTTAAAATTTTTGTTTTCGCATTTGGATACCTGTTCCATCTCAAAACATCTGTTTTCTATGTGGTTTGATAATAGGAACCACAGTTCATTATATTTATATGAATGCTGAATTGTTTGTACACTATTTGTAGGAAATAATTTTCTTTCTTGATGAGATTGCCTTGATGCTTTGGTCAAAAACCAACTGACTGTATAAGTGTAGATCTGTTTCTGGCTAGGATATTTTGTTTCATTACCTATTAGTCAATCTTTACATGTATATCAAGTTCTGAATAAAGATAGAGAATAAAATTTCTACCCTTAGAATTCCTCATTTTGAATCACACATTAGGCTTTTAGAAAGATCTTGTTGAAATACATGTTAACTCATTACACAATATGCAGTAATGCATTGAGTTACTATTCCCTTCTAACATACTAGCACCATCTAGAAAATAATTGTGTTTATTTTGGATTATTTGGGGTTGGGATAAAAGGGAGCAGAGGAAGAAGCCTGTGTAGCCTGAAGACAATCCTGGATATCTAATCAAGTTTATAATTTCCAATTTGTTCCTAATGTGGAAGTATGAGGTAAGATTTCTACCACAATTGGAAAATCCTTTTCTCTATTTGCCTATGTTTTTCCCTGATGCTTTGTTCTGAGATACATGAAAGAGCTTTCTAAATGAGGAAGGAGTGTATTGCTCTTTAAACATTATCAAAGTATATCCCCCGTATTAACTTTAGAGTACAATACACTATCATAATTTCTAAAAACTGAAAAAATGACAGTATATATGACAGTTGCAAGTTGTAGGTGGTGCTTGGTATTTTAAATATTTATATATTACACTTTACTCAATCTCCATCATTTAAAATGCCCTAACTAAATGTTATGCTTTGATTATTTTTAATCCATAAAGTTTATTTTCTTTTTCAAAGTTTTGCTTTTAGAAGTAAATAAAAATTCATGTTTCTGATTAGAAGTAGCAGACACAGCTGCACTGTGAAGTACATAAAAAATGCATTTGTATTATAAACTACCTGACAGTTAATGTGATTTGAAATAAGAAGTAGGCAAGAATAAAATTGGTAAGGAATGTTTATCTTTTATTTGAGAATATGTAATTCCAAGTAAAAACCAGATTCCAGAGAAAAGCAGAGGAACGGAAAGTGTGCATATTCATTCTCAAAAGCTGTGTTGGTGGTGATTTACTTAAAAATAATAACAGCTAGTTTTTTTTATAATTCTTACCACGTCAGGTACTATTCTAATTACTATTCATACATTAACTCATTTGATTTTCACAAAACTTCTATGAGATAGATGCTTATAATTGCTTCTGTTTTACATATGAAGGGCCTGAGGCAGAGATTAATTAACTGTCCAAGGTCACATTGATGGAACTGAGACTGACTTCAGAGACTGTACTTTTAGTCACAATGCTCTACTTTTTTCTTTTTTTAATTTGGGGTACAATTCAAGGTTAGGTATCCAAATGGTCATTGTACAGGTAAAGTTTGGATCTTACTTTGGTCCCCATTTCACCTGGTTTGAGACCAAGTACTCTTATTGATAAAGTGTGCCCCACTACCTCCCCTGGCAGTTTCTCACTATTGCCAATCCCTTTCTTATAGTATTATGGTAATTGTTCAGGGTCTGCTTGTAAGTGAGTACATGTGGTAATCAGCCCTTTGTTTCTGTGACAGATCACTGAGTATTATCGACTCAAAGATAATCCAAGTTGCTGTGAAGTTCATAATTTGGTTCCTCTTTATGGCTGCATAACATTCCATTGTGCATATGGGACACATTTTTAAAAAAAATCCAGTCCACATTCGATCCTCAGCACAGTTGGTTTCATGTTTTTGCTATTGTGAATATGCTGCAATGAACATGTGTGTGCAAGTATCTTTTTCATAATTTTCATTTGAGTTCCTCCAGGTATATTCCCAGAAGGTGGACTGCTGGGTCATATGAAAGGTCAATTTTTAGATCTTTTAGGAATTGCCACACTATCTTTCACACAGGTTGTACTAGTTTACTCTTCCACCAACAGTGTGGAAGTGTTCTCTTTTCTCCACATCCTCTCCAGCATCTGTTATTTTGTGAGTTATTGATGATGGCCATTCTGACAGGATTTAGGTGGTGTCTCAGTGTGGTTTTAATTTGCATTTATTTGATGATTAGTGAGGCTGAGCATTTTTTTATATATCTGTTGACTGCTCATATATCTTCTTCTGAGAAACATCTATTCATATCTTCTGTCCACTTTTTAATAGGGCTGTTTGGCTTTCTTTTTTCTTTTTGGTGTGTTAGAGTTCCTTGTAGAGCCTAAATGTTATGCCTTTGTCAGATATACAGCTGGTAAATATTTTTTTCCCATTCTGTGAGTTGTCTCCCCACTCTCTTGATGGTTTCTTTGGTTTTGCAGAAGCTTGTCAGTTTGATGAGGTCCCACATGTCTATCTTATCTCTTATGTCATGGACATTTGGGATTTGATCAGTAATTGGTTGCCAGTTCCAATTTCCATAAGGGTGTATCCTGCATTTCCTAAGGTTCTTATAGTTTGAGGTTTTATGTTTAGGTCTTTAATCCATTTCAAATTTATGTTTGTGTCTGGTGATAGCGAAGGGTCTTGGTTTAGTCTTCAGCATGTGGTCAGCCAGTTTTCTCAGCACCATTTACTGAGCAAATTCTCCTCTCCCCAGTGATTGTTAGTGGAGGCTTTGTCGAAGGTTAGTTGATTGCAAAATTGAGGTTTTCCTTCCAGAATTTCTAACCGGTTCCATTGGTCTATATGCCTGTTCTTGTATCAATACCGGGATGTTTTGATTATTGTAGCCTTATATTAAAGTTTAGAGTCTGGAAGTGTGATACCTCCAGTATTGTTTCTTTTGCTGAGTATTGTTTTGACTGCTTGTGGTCATTTATATTTTCATATGAATTTCTGTATTGTCGTTTCATGGTGTGAGAAGAATGATGCTGGTAATTTAATAGGTATTGCATTGAATCTGTAGATTGTCTTCAGTAGGATGGATATATTAACAATGTTGATACTTCCAACCCATGAGCATGGAATATTTTTCCACTTGTTTGTGTCATCTTTGATTTCTTTGAGTGGTGTTTTGTAGTTTGTATTGTGAAGGATTTTTGCTTCTTTGCTTAGGAAGATAACGAGATATTTCATTTTTTGTGGCTATTGTGAATGGGGTTGTGCTTTTAATTTGGGTCTCTGCCTGCTTATTGTTGTTGTATATGAATACGACTGTCTTTTGCACGTTGATTTTGTACCATGAGACTTTGCCAATTAGTGCAAGAAGGTTTTTGACATAGGTATAGAATCATGTCATCAGTAGAGAAAGAATTGACTTCCTCTGTTCCTATTTGGATACCTCTAATTTTCTTCTCTTGTCTAATTGCTGTAGCTAGGATTTCCAACACAATGTTGAAAAGGAGGGGTGAACATGGGCAGCCTTGTCTTGTTCCAGTTTTCAGGGGAAAGGCTTCTAATTTTTGTTTAGCAATATGCTGTCTGTGGATTTATCATAGATGGCTCTGACTATTTTGAGGTGTGTTCCCTCTATGCTTAGGTTTTCAAGGACTTTTATCAAGAAGAGATACTAGATTTTATCAAAAGTTTTTTCTGCATCTAATGATATAATCACATGATTCCTATTTTTGCATCTACTGATGTATTTAATTACCTTTATGGTCTTGTGGGTGTTGAACCAGCCCTACATCCCAGGAATAAAGCCTACTTGATCATGTTGGATGATTTTTAAGATGTGTTGTTGAATCCAATTTGCTAGAATCTTGTTGAGTAATTTTGCATCAGTGTTCATCAGGGATAGGCTTGTAGCTCTCTTTCTTTGTTGAATCTTTACCCAGTTTTGGTATCAGTGTGGCTTTTAGCTTCATAAAATGATTTGGAGGGAGTTCCATCTTTCTCAATTGCCTGGAATACTTTCAATAGGATGGTATCAGCTCCTCCTTGTATGTTTTGCAGAACACTGCTGGAAAGACATCTGGTCCAGGACTTCTTTTTTGGGTAGTTTTCTTATGATGGAGTTGATTACTTGGGTTGTTATTGGTCTATTTAATGTCTCAATTTCTTCTTGTTTCAACCTTGTTAGGTTGTGTGATGTCAGGAAGTCCTCCATTTCATTTAAGTTTTCAAGTTTGTTTCCATACAGGTATGCATAGTAATCTATGATACTTTTTTGTATTTCTTCAGGGTCCATTGTGATTTGATGTTTTTGCATTTCTGATTGTGTTTATTTGGATTTTCTTTTTTTCTGGTCATTCTGGCTAGGGGTGTGTCTATCTTGTTTAATCTTTCAATGAACCAGGTTTTTGTCTTGTGGATTTTTTTCTATGATATTTTTGTCTTCCATGTCTTGTATTTGGGCTTTCCTTTGGTGATCTGGATTCTTCTGCTGAAATTAGGGTTACATTTAGTATCACCATGAATGCAGATTTCTAGCTACATCTTTTTTCAAGTTAATAAATTGCAGTTTTCTGCTTTTTAACTATTTAAATCATGGTGATTGTCAGTGGTTTCAGTGGTTACTTAAAACCAATAGTAGCTTTTATCTCTTTAAATATTTATGTACAAGTTTAAGAATTGCTTTTATGCCATCATACTCAACAATAAATATTTATGTAAGTCTCCTATGTACTGGGGGTTTTTCTATGTTACCACAATTCAAAGCATTATGTATAAGTGACAGTTCCTTCCTGAAATTTAATGATAGATAGGTAGGTAGTTATTATTTGTAACTTTTTGGTTTTATTTGAGGTTTTTAATTGCTTTTCTAACCCTTACTGACATTTTTTGTAGTCTAATTTTTGTATATTCATAAGCTGCATGTGCAGTTTTTGTTACATGAATACATGGAGTAATAGTGAAGTCTGAGCTTTTAATGTACTCATCTCCTGAATGGTGAACATTGTACACGATAGGTAATTTTTGTCTGCTCTGTCCCTTTCCTCCCTCTCCCCTTTGGGAGTCCTCAGTGTCTATTATTTTTCTCTGTAGGTCCTTGTGTACCCATTGTTTAGCTCCCACTTATAAGTGAGAACATGTGGTAACTGATTTTCTGTTGCTGAGCTATTTCACTTAAGATAATGGTCTCCAGCTCCATCAATGTTACTGCAAAACAAAATTTCAATTTTCTTTGTGACTATGTAATAAGCCATGGTTATGTATACCACATTTTCTTTATCTTGTATTAATGGACATTTAGATTGATTCTATTAATGGACATTTAGATTGATTCTACACCTTTGTTATTTTGAATAGTACTGCAATGAACATATGAGTGCAGATCTATTTTTTATATAATGATTTCTTTGACTTTGCGTAGATACCAATTAGTAGAATTGCTGCATCAAATGGTAGTTCTGGTATTCATTCTTTGAGACATCTCTATTCATACTATTATCCATACAGGTTGTTTTAATGTGTATTCCCACCAACAGTGTATAAGCATTCCCTTTTCTCTGCATGCTTACCAACATCTATTTTTTTTAAACTTTTTATTAATAGCCATTCTGACTGCTGTGAGATGGTATCTGTGGTTTCACTTTACATTTCTCTGATAATTAGTGATGTTGAACATTTTCATATGTTTTTTACCATTTGTTTTTAGTCTTGAGAAATTTTTTTATATCCTGTGCCCACTTTTTAATGCGATTATTTTAAACTATTGAGTTGTTTGTGTTGCTTGTACATTCTGAATATTAATCTTTTGTCAGATGCATAGCTTGCAAATATTTTCTCTCATTCTGTAGGTTGTCTGTTTACTCTGTTATTTGTTTTGCTGTGCAGAAACTTTTTAGTTAGTTAAGTCACACTTGTCTTATTTTTTGTTTTTGTTGCATTTGCATTTGAAATCTTAGTCATATATTATTTTCCTAGACCAATGTTCAGAAGATTTTTTCCCCTAGGTTTTCTTCTAGGATTTGTGTACTGTGTGGTCTTACACTTAAAAATTTAATTCACCTCCCCTTAATTTTTGTATATGCTGAGATATAGGTGTCCAGTTTCATTCTTCTGCATATGGCTAGCCAATTTTCCTAGTACCATTTATTAAATACCATATCCTTTCCCTATTCTACTTTTATGTCAACTTTGTCAAAAATCAGTTGGTTGTAGATATTTGGCTTTATAACTAAATTCTCTATTCTGTTCTCTTGATCCATATGGGTTTTTGTGTACCAGTACCATGCTGTTTTGGTTACTATCACTTTATAGTATAGTCTAAAGTCAGGTGATGTGATACCTCCACCTTTGTTCTATTTGCTTAGGATTGCTTTAGTCATTTGTCATCTTGTATTATGCCATATTAATTTTAATTTTTTTCTAATTCTGTGAAAAATAACTGATAATTTGATAGGAATTGCATCTGCATGTTTCTTTGGGAAATATGATTTTAGCAATATTGAATATTCCAATCCATGATCATGGGATGTTTTTCCATTAGTTTTTTATCTACAATTTTTTTCATCAGTGTTTTATAGTTCTCCTTGTAGAGACCTTTTACTGCCTTGGTTAAATGTATTCCTAGGTATTTCCATTTGTTTTATTTGGTTATGTTAAATGGGATTGAGCTTTTGATTTTGTTTACAGCTTGAATGTTATTGGT
Organism: Carlito syrichta; assembly: GCF_000164805.1. Taxonomy (NCBI): domain Eukaryota; kingdom Metazoa; phylum Chordata; class Mammalia; order Primates; family Tarsiidae; genus Carlito; species Carlito syrichta. The sequence goes on from NW_007215019.1 coordinate 23,019, forward strand.
GAATATAAATTTTATTAATTTTTGTATGTTGATTTTTGTATCCTGATACTTTACTATAGTTATTTATCCTATCTAAGAGTCTTTTGGAGGAGTCATTTGGATTTTCTAGGTGTAAAGTTATGTCATCAGTGAAAAAAGGTAGTTTGACTTTCTCTTTTCCAATTTGGATGCCTTTTATTTCTTTTGTCTTGTTTGGTTGCTCTGACTAGGGCTTCCTGTATTATATTGAATAGCTTGGTTAGAGTGGGCATCCTGTCTTGTTCCAGTTCTTAGTGGGAATGCATTCAGCAATTTACTGTTTAGTATGATGTTGGTTGTGGATTTGTCCTATATGACTTATTATTTTTAGGTATGTCCCCCTTCAATGCCTAATTTGTTGAAGGTTCTTTTGTTTATTCCTGAAGGGATGTTAGATCTTATCAAATGTTTTTGCTGCATCTATTGAGATGATGGTATGAATTTTGGTTAAATTCTGTTTATGAAGAAAAGCGCTGTTAGATCAGCCTTGCATTTCTAGAACAAAACCCACTTTACTGTGATGTATTAACATTTGTGACGTATTAACTGATGTGCAGTTGGATTCATTTTGCTAGTATTTTGTTGATGATTTTTGCATCTATAATCATCAGAGTAGATTGTCGTTTTCTTTTTTGTTTTTTCCTTTTCTTATTTAGGTATTGAGGTGATACTTTCATGGAATGCATTAGACAAGTACCCCTCTTCCTTGATTTTTTGGGATAGTTTCAGTAAGGTTTGTATTAGATTTTTGTTTGTTTGTTTGTTTATCTGATAGGACTCAGCTGTGAATCTGTCTCAGATTGTGCTCTTTTGTTGGGATATTTTTATTACTGATTCCATTTTACTGCTAATTGTTGGTTTGTTCAGAATTTCTATTTCTTCCTGCTTCAATCTCGGGAGGTTCTGTGTTTTCAGGAATTGTTTATCTTCTCTGGCTTTTCTAGTTTTTGTGCTTGGATATGCTCATAGTAGTCTCTGATGATCTTTTATATTTGTATGGTACCAGCTTTAATGTTACTTTTATAATTTATGATTGTGCTTATTTTAATTTTTCTCCTTTTGACTTTGTTAATCTAGCTAGCAGTCAGTCTTGTTTATCTTTTCAAAGAAGCAACTTTTTATTTTATTGATCCTTTGTCTCATTTTTTTGGTCTCAATATCATTTAGTCCCTGATCTTTGTTGTTTCTTTTTTTTTTTTTTAATTTTGCTAAACTTGCATTTGGTGTATTCTTGTTTTTCCAGTTACTTCAGGTATGACATTAGGTTGTTTAATTGTTATTTTCTGTCTTTTTCATGTAGGCATTTAATGCTATAAATTTTCCTGTTACCATTGCTTTTGCTGTATCCCAGAAGTGTTGGAGAGTTGTGTCTCTGTTTTCATTTATTTAATTTTTTTCATATCTGCCTTAATTTTGCCATTTAGCCAAAGATCATTCAGGAGCAAGTTGTTTTATTTTCATGTATTTGTATAGTTTTGAGACTTCCTCTTGTTTTGTTTTGGTTCTTTTATTTCTTTTATAATTTTTAATTTTAAAGATGTGGGGTACAATTCAGTGTTAAGTATAAAATGTTTGTTATGCAGGTGCCCTGTTGATGAGATGTTCCCCCGTCCCCTGACAGTGTCCCACTACTGCCAATCCTGCCCCCCCCCCGGCAACATCCCACTACTGACTATCCTTTTCTTATAGTATTATGATAATTGTTCAAGGTCTACTTATGAGTGAGAACATGTGATACACTTTTTAAAAAAATTTCTGGTTTTATTCCATTGTGGTCAGAGAAGATACTTGATATGATTTCAATTTTTTTTAATTTATTGAGATTTGCTTCATGGTCAAGCAAATGGTCTATTTTGGAGACTATTCCACACACAAATAATAAAAATGTATATTCTGTGGTTATTTCTTAAAATGTTCTGTAAATGTCTATCAGGCTCATTTGGTCTAGAGTCTGGTTTAAGTACAGAGTTTCTACATTGATTTTCTGCCTCAGTGATTTATCGAGCACTGTCCTTGAAGTGTTGAAGTTCCCCACTCTTATTGCATTACTATCTTATCTTTTTTCTTAAGTTTAGTAACATTTATTTTAGGACTCTGGATGTATATATATTTACAATATTAATATCTTCTCATTGAATTGAATTCCTTATCATTTCATATTATTGCCTTCTCTGTCTTTTGTTAGTATTGCATGAAGTGTGTTTTACCTGATATCAGTATAGTTACTTCTGTTCATTTTTATTTTCTGTTTGTGTGGTATATCTTTACCACACCTTTTTTATTTGAGGTTCTGAATATTTTTACTTATTTGGTGTGTTTCTTTGAGGTAGCAAATTGTTAGATGGTGATTTTTGTCAGTCTTTCAATCTATGTATTTTAAGTGGAGCATTTATGCCATTTATGTTCAACATTGATATTGATATGTGAGGTTTTTTTTCCTGTCATAATGTTGTTACTTAGTTACTTTGTAGTTTCAATTGTATAATTGCTTCATAGATTCTGCAATCTTTGTATTTTTGTGTGATTTTTATGATAGTGAGTGGTGTGCTTTCATTTCCATGTTTAGAACTCTGATCATTTATTGTAGTGTCAGTCTAGTGGTGGTAAGTTCCATTAGCATTTCCTTATCTGGGAAAAGCTTTATTTTTTCTTCTTTTTTGAAGCTTAGTTTGGCAGAATATAAAATTCTTTAGTGGTATTTTTTTCTTTGAGAATGCTGAAATAGACCTGTAATTTCTTCTGACTTGTAAGGTTTCTGCTGAGAAGTTTGCTTTTTGTCTGATGGGATTTCCTTTACAAGTGATTAGATAAATACTTTAAAATATGGATTATAAGGAAACTCAGTGAGATACAAGAGAAAGTTTAAAACCAACACAAAGAAACCAGAGAAACAATTCAGGATTTAAATAAAAATTTGCTAAAAGGATATGTATATCTTTTAAGAAATAGAAACAACTTCCGGAAATAAAAAAAATTGAGGTCATTGAAAATATAGCTGAAAGCTCTAAAAATAGACTATACCAAGAAGAAGAAAAAAAATTGAGTGTTTCAAAATGGGTCCTTTGAATTAACTCAGTCAGATAAAAATAAAGAAAAAGGAATTTTATAATGAACAAAGCCTTGAAAAATTAGAGATTATGTTAAGTGACATAAGATGTGAGTTACAGACTTTGCTGAGGAAGAGGAAAATGTAAAAATCTTGAAAAATGTATTTGATAGAATACTTCAAGAAAACTTTCCTGGTCTAGCTAGAGAATTAAACATTCAGGGCAGGAAGTTTAGAGATCACCTTGAAGATTCTCAAAACAATAAACTTAATCAGGAGTGTTAAAACACACTTTTATTTTTGTATTGCCACAGCTCCATTGCAGAGTCCTTATTTGGAGAAATTGTCACTCCTTTTTTTTTTTTTTTCTTTTTTGAGTCAGAAGCTCAGTCTTTTGCCCAGGCTAGAGTGCAGTGGCACACTCACGGCAATTCTGCCGTCGACCTGCTGGGCTCAGGCGATCCTTCTGCCTCAATCTTTCGAGTAGTCAGAACTACAGGCGCACGCTACCATGCCCGGTTAATTTTTTGATATAGTGTAGAGAAGATGTCTCACCAAGTTGTCCAGGCTGGTCTCGAGTCCCTGGGCTCAGGCAATCCTCTTGCCTCAGCCTCCCAAAGTACTGGGATTACAGGCTTGAACCACCACTCCCGGCCTTATTATTTTTTTGATTTGTTTTTATTTGGGTGGCATTCCTTTCATTTTTTATATTCTATTTCTCATGTTTCCCCCTTGAAGGTGTGACTGTATATGATTGTTTGGCTTTGATTCTGGGTGCTTTACTAAGACTAAGATTCTGTGTGAGTTCTTTGGTTATAGATGACTTTTGTTCAGTGACTTTCACAACTGCTTCTTGCTTTAGTAATGTATTGGGCATATGAACTAGCTCACTACCCTCTGTAGTGCTGGGAGTGTGAAGGTCTCAGGAAGTCTATCTTCTTCCCTAAGCACTGAGCCATTTTGTCCGCAAGTTTTGTATTTGGCTGTGCAGTTCAGTCTTCTGTCCAGTAGGTGGCACTTACATGTAAGAGCTGGCTTTCCCTGGGATGCACAATAATGAGCAGAAACACCTTGACTGAAGTAGTCAAGAGAATGAAGAGAATTCATGGTGAAATGCTCTGAGGTCTCTGGGGTTGGATAGTGGGGGTGGGGTGACGGTACACCTCTGTCCTAGGGCTTGTTATCTTCGTGTGTATAGACATTATCCTTATTTCCAGTCTGCAATGCAACTGAAGTGTGCAGAAAGCACCCATTCTGTAGCTAGCACTGAAATCGCCTTGAGGGAGAACCTCTTCCCTTATCCCAAAACAAACAACTCTGCCTCTGGCCTGCACTCTGCTGTGGGAACACTGATGTTCCATGTAGAGAGAGAAAGATGGGTCCTACTCTTTGTCTAATCCCAGGCCAGTGGGCAGCTTTATATTGGCGCAGCCATTCCAAATAGCCCTGCAAAGGCTATCTCCAATTGCAATCTGCCGATCCCCAGCAGGAAAGGCTACAGTTGTGCCCACTGCAATGGATATGAAGGTAAGAGAAGATGCGCTATCTATATCTCTTCCTGGCCACCAGTGCCACTTACCCCTGGGGCAAAACCACACTCCTCTCCTTCAGAGATCAGCACCACACTCAAGATTTTGCTGGGTGGGTTACAGTCACTTTCTCCTCACAACCATACTGACATTTTAAAATCAAATTATATGCCTTATATCAAAAATATTAAAATTCACACATTTCAATTTTTCTTTAGGCATTTTTCCATAGTGACAGAAAATGACAATATGGTCTCTGAAGGCATGTGATACTGGAGTATAAAAAATATTTGCCAAAAGTGAATTTTGAAATAAAACCATAGTAAATAAATATTTATTGATATGTTAAACAAATTTAATACCCTGTTTCCCTGGAGGTGGGATTTGGGGTGATGGCTATTTTCTTCTTAGGCTCTTCTGCTTTTTCCAACAATTTTTACGAAAAATATATCAATGAACGTTTAAATTGTACTCGACCTCTTCTGAATTATATGCATGTTGTCTACATTACAGTTGAAAAGACTTAAGAAATTAAACTGGTTTTATATTTTAATGCTACTTATTTAACTCACTCTGGAAACCTTTCTTATTTTTTGACCAAGCAAATTTATTTTTTCAGTCTGTAAGTCTTGTGGTGTCTTTTCCTGAATATGTATTTAATTTCAAAAAAGATAATTATGACAATTATGTATGGTGGGAAAGATGGGTCTACTCTTTGTCTAATCCCGGGCAGTGGGCACTAAATTCACAACTTCTGTATAGGTTTTATGTATCTTTTCTCTTTGTTTTTTTCTTTTTTTCTAGTGCAAGGGTGTGACCAAAATTTGTCATTACATACTTGCTCTGCCACCTGATCTTTCAGGACCAGATGCACAAGTTCCAAAATGTATTACCCCTGAAAAGTGGACACCTAGGGTCCAAGTGGTAAGCAATATTTTAAAGATTTATTATTAATATAAAGCATTTTTAAACAATTTGTAAATGGCTTTCAAATCCTCTCTAATTTAAAATAGCAATCTTTTTTTAATTTTCTTCTGATGTTTCTCAAGGTACACAGTATATAAGATGATATTATAACATCTCTCTCATGTAGTCATTATATTCATTTTAAGTGACTGTATCATGTACCATTAAATTTGCTTATTATAATTTATTTGAATCATTCAATTGCTATTTAAATCATTTAATTGCTATAAGTTTTCAGGTATTCAAAGTAAAGTTGATATCAATTGTCTTTGTTAAGTATAATGTATTTCTAGTCATATGAATCTTTAAAAAATTTATTTCTAAGGTTCTGATTATGGTGATAGAGTATACAATTGTTCTATGAATATTTGTATTATTACATTATCTACCTGAAGAATTCTACCAAATTAAGCTATAAAGCTTTTTATCAGTGTGGGGTTTTATCACTTTTTCTTATTTCTGCTAAAATTGTAAAATAAATCCTCAGTTTTGTTTTAGATCATATTTAATTGCTTGAACATTTTTCTTATATACTACATATGTTTCTACTATTTTTTCCACTTAACTTTATATTTTATTCATTTTTTAATTTGAAAATATTAGCAATTTGTTATATGAAATGTAGAAAACAGAAAAGCATTGGAACTGTTTTACTATTAATATATATTTTCTTCCATTCCTTTTTCTATTTATATTTTACTCGTATAATTGTGACTCTCTATGTATACACATATATATGTATATATATGCAAGTATGTACAATTTGTATATATATGTGCAAATATATGCAGTTTTTTAACATGGACATAATGTAATTTGCTTGTTATTTTTTATTGCTAGTAAAAAATTATTAAAATTCTGCTATGTTACTGTTATAAATACTCCTCTGATGCACATAATTGTATACCTTTACACATAAGGCTTTTTTTCAGGCATGTAATTATTGGTCTAAGAGTTATGAACACTTTTAGCTTTCTTAATATATATTGAAAAATTGCTTTCCTATAGAGTTGTATCAATTTATACTTCTATCAGAAGCAGATACGTGTAACCTCTTCATGATGCTTTTACTATTTAAACAAATAGAATTACCTAAGTGAAAAAATCATAATAATAATTTTAGTCATTTTGTTTGTCTTATAATGAACAACATTAAATGTTTTATCTTATATTTATTAGTCATTTCTTTTGGCTGGATTACTTGTTCATAACCCTTGTTCATTTAATCACTGAGATCATAGTAGTCATTTCTGTGCATTAATATATTGTTTATATGTATATATACCAAATTTATTATACGTATTTTCACAGTACACTGAGATAAGGAATTTTTGAGGTCAGAAATAAGAAATCTAAGAATTAATTTACAGTGAAGTCAACTTGCCTTTTTAAGTGGTCTATTTTAGCCCATTCACAATATAATTGTGTCTGTTTTTGTATTTATGTGATATTCCAGTACTTTTTAGAAGTAACATGTTATAACTTACATCTCCCTAAACAAACAACAAGTAATCTTTAGACTTCCTCTAACAGAAAGATTGATATAATGTGAAATTTTTTCAAATTATAATTTGAAGTAATCCTTCAAATGTCATGCTCATAGTCTCAGAACTGTTTTCATCTATTGCTAATTCTTTTTTGTTGTCTATGTTATAACAAAATTGCTATTATAGTTGCCTGAAAATTTAATTTTAGCATAATGATTTAATGAAAGAGAGAAGATAGAGAGTCTTAACATAGAATTGTTTGGGTTGAAATAATCAGTTAATGACCTGAATAAAATGGGTAGACCTTTTAAATAAAAGCTGTTATCTTAATGTTCATTTTAATCAAACATTTCATTAACCTATAAACTGTGTGCAAAAGAATATGACATTATATGCTGATGGTGACTTACAAAAAATAATGATTTAATTTATTTAATAATAATTTGGCTCTCAGTCATAGAAGAAGACAAAATTTCAACATTATTATGCAAAATCACAAATCCAAAACATGTTAGGAAATAAACTTCGTAAATGCAGAAGCAAAGAAATTATAGTAGTAGAAATTAGTGTAGGTATGAACTAGTTTTTTTGAAACTTCTTCTTTGCCACTGGTTACCTAGACATGAACTTTAAAAAATAATATTTCCTTTCTAATCTTCTATTTTTTCAAATGCAAAATGCATAAGTTGGGTGAATGACAAAATTGAGGTCATTTATAGTTCTATAAATCTAATATGGCTTAATAGGCCAACACTCTTATTTGTTTCCATAGTAATCTTCAAAGAAATCATTAACTAGTGCATATATTCTGTCTAGTGGTTAATTAACTTATAACATGTAAATGGATTGAATGTTATTGATTTTTGTCAAAATATTTGGTTTTTAGCTATAGTATTTGCTGTATTGAAACTGAAGAGAAAGGTGGCAGGTGTCTGAAGGATAGCAAATCAAAGTCTACTGAATATTGGTGAAACACATATAATGGGAGGATTCAGATTTTGAAGAACCTGAAACTTATCCAGTTTGGAGGGAGTCCTTTAAAAAAAAAAAAAAAAATATATATATATATATATGTATATAAAATTATAGGAAATTGGAATATGAGAAAAAATTGTAGCAAATTATAGATTTTTAAAGGTAACAAATATTTCAAATATAAAATAGCCAATAGTCTCAGGCCCTTAGACGGGGTCTGTACAAGTGAAGGGCCCTGAAACTTAAGCTTCATTGGCTTCGTGGTAAATCTCTGAAATAAGGCATTTTTTCCCCCTGTGTACTTTTCTTTGGCTCCACTCCTTATCTTTAATAGTTCCTGGAACCCCATGGATACAAGTAACATGAAAGAAGAAAAGCAACAACATTGGGGGTCAAAGAGTAAATATTATATAGATGTGACTTTTGTGTAAGCAATGAATGTACCAAACCAGTATACTTCTCTATATCAATCTGCCTGAATTACTAAAACATTGACCAGAAAGTTACAACCACTTTGGGATAAGTGAGAAGGTTACAAGATACTTAAATAAAATGGTTAGAGAAGCCTACCCACAAATGTGGGCCTACCCCAAAGTCCATTAGAATAACTAATGAATTTCCCATCTGGTATCATTAGTTCATGTCTAGGTAAATGTACTGGCACATTAGCATCATCTCTATCGACATCTTATCACATTCATTCATCTAAGATGCCTGGCTCCATGTGCTTTTGTGCACTTGATGTGTAAATAATTTTGATTGTTGACTTAATCAAGAATCATGAAGACCTCACATGTGTGTTGTCATATCTATAAATTCTTGTGCAAGCTGAGATTTTATTGTGTTATGCTTTTTTAATCAGTTTTCACTTTGTAGCAACTGTCTAAACACAGTGTTTGCAGCATTGCTCTGCTTTGCATAGTCACATATACTATAATCAATTATGAAATCTCTCATGTTTCAAGAAATTGTGGCATCTATGCCAACTCTTGGTTATCAGCAGCAGAAATTCAAAACAAAAACTAAAGACACAAAATTTGTAATATAGTATATTACATTCTAACAAATGGATGCTGCCCAGAAATTGTTAGATAGCAGGAAAAATCAGTCTTAGTGCAATGAAGAGAGACAAATTTAAAAGTAACTATATTTATATGTCAATGTAAAGTTTATCCATTTTTAACATTTAAAAATTCAATAAGCTACTCTGTGAACTTCTCTATTATAAAATTAATCAATAGTGAAATCATTTTTAAGTGTAATAAATGTTAGGGAAGAATTTAAAAATACATGTTTGTATGCTGAAATATATACATAGCTACAAGGTATTTTCATCATAAAGACTCATCATCTAAAAGGAATGAAAATGTATCACTACACTACATTATAAACATTTATCACTTTGCTCCAAAAAGTGGTTCTCTTTTTCTAATCTTAGATACTAGGCTTCAGATTTCATCTACTCCCATGTGACAATGACAAAATGAAATTTTAACAAAATTGTTCACCTTAAATGATCCTTCTCTGTTCAGGAAAAGCCTAGAACTACTTAGTTGATGCCTTGGTTCCATTCAAGTGCCAGGAACTCAGAGATGAATCAGGAGTCCACAATAAGAAATATGGCTTGCTGTGTTCTCAATGGACCTTTCTTAAGTAACTCTTTGACCAATGACTCTGACACTCTTAGCAGTAGCTAGTCTGTGTGAGACAGTCATGCTAAATTATCCTTATTAGGAAAATGCTTTATAGTAGTTCAGATTTTAAAAACTCAAGGGTGCCTGCCCTAGTCTTCCTGTTTCTGTTCTTTCTCCCATTTTATCTCCCGTTTTTCCCACCACTCTTTCTTTCGTTTGCTCCAAGTGTGGTGTGAATAGTTACCTGCCTACCCACATACTTTCTTCCACGAATGTACTCCCCAGTGCTATGAAAATGTGGCAGTGAATGCCTCTTCTATAAGTGAAAATGTAAAGAATGTCTGACCCTAGAAACAAATTCTGGAAGACACAATTCCATACATTTTGTTCTTTTAAATAAGAGAAGATAATTTCAAAGTTAGTATGTATTATTCCATTTTAAAAATTCTTCATGTGTGTAATAGCCAATGTTTGTGCCACCTTATAGTTTACTTTCACGTCTATCATTTCCTTTAAAATGCATCCTTATATCATCTGGTCATCAAAATGACTCTGTGATAGATAGGGCAGGAACTGTTATGGCACTCATTTTAAAAATAAAGAAACTGAGTCCCAAATAAATTATATATTTCTCTACCCCTGCTTTTCACTGCTATCAAGTTCAGTTGGATTGCTAGTACCACTTATTTGTCTATTTAATAATCTGTGCTCAACTGTCTTTTCTCAGAAGATAATTTAAAATTTCAGTGCTCTCCAAAAAGGACACCCTACACAACTTCGGATCCCTTTTAATCTCAGCTTATGGCCTTACCTCCATCTTCACAAAAGTAGTGAACCAACCAGCTATGAACGTCTTGGGAGTACCTCCAATAATGGAAGACTTGGTATTCTGTGTCAACTTTCCAACTGAATACAACCAGAAAAGCTTGACAATTTTTTAAAATCTTTAAAGGCATTGAAGAGCTAACAATTAGTGAAAAATATGAAACTAAGATCTAAGAGAAGAAAGAAATCTACACTGTAAGACAATGCAAGACAGAAAACAATGGAATGCTATTTCAAAGACTGAACTGAATGTGGTGAAAGAAAATAACTACTAACTTAGAATACTATTTCCCATTAAAATATTTTTGAACAATTAAAGTGAAATAAAGACTTTCTGAACAAAAGAAAGACTGAGAATTTGTTACCAGCCAACTCAACTAAAGGTTGTTCTTCAGCAGAAGAAAAATGGTTCCAAATGGAAGCTCAAGAATGCAGAAAGGAATGAGGAGGAACAAAACGGTAAATATTATGCACATCAAAATGATTATTGACTGTGTAAGATAATAGCAATAATATTATGGGTTTAAATTTATACATGTGACAGAAGTATCCAATAAGGAGGGAGGAAATAAATGGAGTTAAAGTGTTCTAAAGTGTTTGCATTACCCAAGAAGTGAAAAAGTACTTTGATAAGCCATAGATGTTTGTGGTAACTGCTAAAAGAATAACAAAAGAATGCATACCTATCAATCAAAAGAGGGAAAATGGGAACTAATAGTTCAAAAGTAAACAAGAAAAGAGAAGAAAATGAAAGGAAAATAGGCAGAAAAAGTGGAAACCATGTAGTAAGTTGGTAGATTTAAATCCAAATATATAAATAGTAGCATTAAATGTAAACAGAGTAAATGTGCTAATTAAAAGAAAAATAATATCATACTAGGTAGATAAAAACAACGATAGGGTGCTCACAAGAGACACACCTAAAATGCTAAAATATGCTATGTTTGAAAATAAAATTATAAAAAGGTTATACCATGGGAACAATTACTAAGAAAAAGATGGCATAACAGATTAAGTATATTTTAAACCAAAAAGCATCACTAGAGATAAAGATGGATATTTCATGATATAAAATGAGAGGCTCATCAGAAAGGTAAAGCAATTTTAAATATATATGTATATAATTATAACAGTCTCAAAATAAATAAAGGAAAAGTTTCCTGCATTCCCACTTATAAAATTCTTACTTACAGGCAACTTACTCTCCTACAGGCACACAGGAAGACATTTATTTTCCTTTCTTAGTATAACCCTCTTATTCTCTTCTGTCTTCCAGCATCTTGTTTCTTTTAGTGTTTACTTAACTCTTGACTTTCCTTCTCATCCACCTGTGTCTTCCACACAATCTATAGACATGTCCAAGTTTCTTCCATCCCCCAAAATAAAATAGTCCTTTATTCTGCATCTTTGATTAACTATTTAATTGTCCTTTTCCATTACTTCTGAGCTTAGACTCCTAAAAGGACAATCTATGTTATAAATCCCTTACTTCCTATCCACTACTCAATCCACAGAAATCAAGCTTCTACCCAAACTTTTCTACTGAAACTTCAGTCTTCATAAACTGCAATGGAGTTGATCACTGATTCTTTGAAATTCTTTCTCCATTGGTATCTATCCTCTGGATTTGTGTCCCGATTAGCTGGCTATTTTTCTCACTGTCCTTGATTGAAGCCAGCTTGTTTGTTCCATACATATTTGTATACTCCCATTCGTTGTCTTGAGGGGTTTTTTTTCCCTCTGTTTCTTCTGCATTGGTGATTTGTAAGGTATGTTATTTTGATTACGTACATCAGAGTCACTTAAAGACACTTGTTAAACATGCAGACTCCTGAACTGTATTCCTATGTCTTCTGGGTTAGAATCTATAGGAGTGGAACCCAGAAATGTACAATTTCTAATAAACTATCAGTTACTCTGAGGCAAACCAATATTAGAGAAGTACTGCCTTGTCTTAGATAAGTTCACTTTAAGGAAACTTGTGACTTTTAACTATTCATACGTTGATAACTTCTGAGCTATATTTCCATAGAGACTTCTCCCTCAAGTCAAAATTCAAATATGACTAAACTTGTCTGTCTGTAGAATAAAGGCAGAGAGGTGATTTGGCTAAAGTCTGTACAATTCTTAAGTATATCATAATGTAAAATATTATTATTCAAATTGCAAATCGTAGTGCACTAGGCGTCATGAAACTTAGGTTGTAGTCTTGGTTCTATCAGTTACTAACTGTATGACATTTTTCAATTCATGGAATTTTGCACAACTCCATTTTTATTTATAAAAATAAAGAGACTGGCATATGTAAACTTTAAGCCATGCAGCACTGGACACATTGATAATGGAGTCAATGATAGTTACCCAATAAGGATATTTTGAGGATAAATTGAAATATGCTTAGCATATAGAAAGTGCTCAATGAAAATGGGAGAATGAGAGATATGACAGCTGCTAAAGGATCACAGTGAACATTCTAATGCTTCATCACTTAATAAGCATTTGTGGCGCGGTGGCTTACACCTATAATCCCACTACTTTGGGAGGCTGAGGTAAGAGGATTTCTTGAGCCCAGGAGCTTGCGACCAGCCAGAGCAAAACAGAGAGACCAGGTCTTTACAAAAAAAAAAAAAACACTCTGCGCGGGATTGCCTGAGCCCAGGAGATTGAGACTGTGATGAGCAGTGATCTTGCCACTCTACTCCAACCTGGGTGACAAAGTGAAACCTTGACTCAATAAACAAACAAACAAATAAATAAAAGAAATGAGACAAGTGACAATCAACAATTTTTAAAATTGAATTTTAGATGTGCATCTATTCTAGTGGAGTAATTATTTCTTTTGAAAAAAAAGGTAGAGTTGAGTGTAATTTGACTACATTTGAAGTAAAAATTTATTGTAAATCTACACATACATAGTTTTGATAAATAGGTATGATGAGCTTTTGTAGAAATTAAAAAAATGTGAGAATTACAAATAAATATTTTACCTCAAATTAATTTACTTCAAAGAAGAAATAGAGCAACTTTTTTATTCATTCATTGATTCATTGATTTATTTGATGATACTGTTTTGAGCATCTACTATATGAATTGGGATTTAGCCCTTGAAAAATTGGTAAAATTTGGACAATTGTGTAGAAGCAGGATATTCACAACCAAAAAAATCAGTATGAGCAAAGACACCAAACATTTGCAATGACACTGTGTTTTCATTTGTACGTCCGTCTGATTAGAGAAAAAAATTGAATCTGAAAATATTTAGAAATATAGCTGGAGATGTGGATTATAAGGCTAAGGAATTTAATATGTAAAATATATCTGTATAGTTAGGCAACTAGAGCATTTAAGATTTTTAAACAGGAGAAAGAGATAATCAGATGGTAAGAAAGAGATAATCAGATGGAAAGGAGAATAAAAGACTGAGGGCAGGAAAAACAAATAGGAGACTTTTTACTCAAGCAAAGCATGAAGGAGGGAAATAAAAGCTAACATTTAAAAGGTCCACTATGTATTCGGCATTATTCTGTTTTAATTTATTATCTCATTGAATCCCTTTGACTTTCCATGGCAGTTCCATTTCCCAAATAAGTATTCAATTAAAAGAGTTATGTGGCTGACCAAAATTCACCCTACTAACCAGGTGCTTAATATGAGATTAAATTCCAGGTCTGCCATACTTTCAAGATAGCAATGAAGAAGCAGAGGGAAGAATAAATGCAAGAGACATTATGTCGGAGCTCAAAACATGAAACCTCAATAAATAACACCTTGGTATACTGAGTATTCTTATCTGAAGTAAATAGCAAAACTGCAGAATCAAATAGGTCAATCTCTGACTTCCTTCCACCTTTCTTCCTTGAAATATGGTCATAGAATTATCTGACCTACCTCCCTTGAAAATAGATCAAAAGACCTTAATTCCAAAGAAGTCCTGTCCTATATTCTGATGCCAACAAGAATCTGAACAGACAGGCCTTGCTAAATTCTCCCAGTTTATTACCATGAGATCATACGTCTTTACCCTCCAATCATACTTCTGCACAACTTTTCTAAAAATGTCCAGTTTTCTTTTGGTCTTAGAGTCTTTATTTCTGAAGGCTCTCATGCCATGTAAAACATATTAAATAAAGCCGGGCTTGGTGGCTCAGTTTGTAATACCACGCCTTTGGGAGGCTGAGGTGAGTGGATTGCCTGAGCCCGCGAGTTCGAGACCCGCCTGGGCAGCAAGACCTCACATCTACAATAAATCAAAAAATCAGCTGGGTGTGGTAGCACATGCCTGTAATTCTGGCTCCTTGGAAGGCTGAGGCGGAAGGACCGCCGGAGCCCAGCAGGTCGAGGCTGCGGTGGCCGGGAGCGGCCACTGCACTCCAGTCTGGGCAACAGAGTGAGACTCCAACTGAAAAAAAAAAAAAAAACATATTAAATATATTTTTAAGATTTTCTCTTGTTAATCTGTTTTGTTATAGGGGTCTCAGCCATAAACCCAGCAACGGTTAAGGAAAAGCTAATACTTTTTCCCACTGCAATTACAAAGGCTAAATCAATAAAGCTTAGCAATAACATTTAAGGCTAAACTTGGGGTTTTGAAAGGTGGGGAATAAAGGTTAGACCTGTCTTCTATGAACAAGCCAAAATTGTGTTCGTCAGTCTCAAATAAAAATGGTCAAAATGACCTTATTACTTCCAAAACTGCCTTGTTTCTGAGCCATTCTAGAATAGTAAATGTAGATGGGCAGTGTACTTTAGACCCACTCTACAGCTAACCAAGTCCCAAGCCATCTACAACTTTTAGGAGCCTAAGCAAATACTGTATTTTGGTGGGGGGGGTGACATTATTTTGGAGTCTTCTGGGCAAACAAATGGTCAGAAGTCCCAAATTAGATTTCCTTAGTCTACTGGAGGTAAATTTAATGGAGATATAATGGCACTATCTCCCTATGTTCTTTGCAGTGTTTAGGAACACTTTGAAGATTTTATTCAGTTTTCTAGAGATGTACTAGACTGGAAACACAAAGACCTATCATATCTAGAAATGTGTCTAGTCACTCACTATCCTGTATGTGATCATTTATAATTTTCAGGTAAAAGAAATAGTCCTAGAGTCTATACCTATATCGAGTTTTGACATAAATATAGTCGTTGTCAAAGGATAGAAGGGTTATTAATTCATCCAAGAAATTACTTTTGATGATAAAATGCTCAATTTGAAAGCCCAAATGCAGGTGTAAATGCCGTATTAAATGCTAATGGGAGCAATCCTTTAGCTAGACAGAATAGATTTTTGTCATTTGAGACCAATATACATTCTCTTTGTTTTGCACCTTTGCACTACAGATAAATGAAAACATGTTACAATACAAAGAGTAAGAAAATGGTTTGGCTTTGGAAATATTTTACAGAAATTTCTGGAAACCAAGTCTAAATGAATTTTAAGCAGGCATTAGATGAGTGCTAAACCTTTTCAGCCTTTTCATCTACATTTAATGAAAAACTTGGTACTGAATAAGCAAATCTGAAACTAACTACAACTCATTAATGTAATGCATTTGCTAAATATCTAACTTGGCCTTTTAAAATGTAAGTATAAAATTATCATGTACTGCATATTAATTAGTTAAATGAGAAAATGTTTGTAAAACTCTAAAAGGATCATTTATTGTTTAGATTGCATAGGTATGCTTTACTTTGGCATTGTTTTTGTCATTTTCTTGGACCTGGCATTTTGTATGTTTTCTTCTTCATTTTGTAGTGAGGAAAAGATAAATGACAATAACATGAGCTGAGTATACCTTCAACAAGCAATAGAAATGCAGATAAATTTTTCTGTTTTAAAGTCAAAGATTCTCATTTAACTACAGTGAATAGAGCACTTTTCCACAGTGTCAGTAGGAAGCTTTTTTTTGGTTTGGTTCCTAGTAAAACGCAGAAAAGAAATAGCTTCAAAATAAAATAAGATTGAATATTCAGGAGGATTTTTAAGAATATATTTTTCTTTAAAATATGTTTATGAATGACTTTATATTTAGGTTATTTTATGACAAAGAAATATATTAGTTTATATGAATTTAGAACAATATAGAGCTCAAACTGAAAAAAAAGTTAGTGACCTAAATAGAGTTTATGGAAGTCAGATATCAACCACATTTTAAATAGTGTTATACCTAACATTTGTTGTATAAAAATTATAAAACAACTTTGAAAAGCAAATTCATTAGAAAAAATTGATATTTCTAAATATTGTACAATCAATGATTTTATTAAAGTAGCTGGCCTATTGATAGGACACATGTTTAATTATTTTTAGCTACAATTATTTCTTTTTATGAGATTTAATGTGCATTTTATTTAACAAAGCCATTTCTCTTTTAAAATTTTTAATATTGTCTCTATCATTCTTATTTCTTTTTTTTTGAGTTGAACTCTCACTTCATCGTCCAGTTTGGGGTGCAGTGGCATGCTCACAGCCACTCCTGTGTTGACCTGATGGGCTCCAGTGATTCTTCAGCCTCAGCCTTCCAAGTAGCCGAAACTACAGGCCTGTGCTACTACATTGAGCTAGCATAATTTTGTATTTATTATAGAGACAAGGTCCAGCCAAGTTGCCTGGGCTGGTCTCGAACCCACAGGCTCAGCAATCTGCTCTTTTTGACCTCCCAAAGTGCTAGGATTACGGGCAGAGTCACCGAACCTGGCCCTTATTTCATTTTTAGATAGGTTTGGGAGGCACATGTTATATTATGCCGTGGTGAAGCCTGGGCTTTTACAAGGGGAGAGGTCCCCAAAAAAGCAGAATTTAGTTATAAAAAAATTGTGTATTCTTATATCTTTAAACTTCAGTCACCTTCAAATTACTCTCCATTTGATGCAATACACCTATTAAGACTCTTTTTCCACTGCTAAAACCGTTTTTGACCTTGTCGATTTTGATGCCTTTCAGTGCTTCTGCCCTGTTTTTTTTTCAAATTTATTTTTAAAATGTGGGGTACAATTCAGGATTAGGTACATAAGTGGTTATCATAGAGGTGAAATTTGCTCCTCCCATTAGTCCCGACGTTGCCTGGTTT
Source organism: Carlito syrichta (assembly GCF_000164805.1). Taxonomy (NCBI): domain Eukaryota; kingdom Metazoa; phylum Chordata; class Mammalia; order Primates; family Tarsiidae; genus Carlito; species Carlito syrichta. The sequence goes on from NW_007215019.1 coordinate 40,566, forward strand.
GGTATCAGGTACTCTGTTTTGTGTCCCCCTTTTGTTTCACCTCTTCAATATCAGCAAAATGTTTCCCTTTACGACTTTTTTTAAACATGGAAACAAACAAACAAACAAGAAACTTGGGGCGAGATTGCGGAAATAGACAGGGTAGAACCTGGGGTTCATGCTGTTTGGAGTCAAAAACTGTTGAACACTTTGTGTGGTGCTGACTTGCGTTGTCATGGAAGAAGAACCAGTTACTTGTTTGCCACAACTTGAGACATTTCTTCTGCAAATAATGATACAACCTTCCCAAAACTTCCCCCCACAAGTCTGGTTTACCCTTTGATCGGAGGAACAAATTTCAAATGTAATACAAGGGGTCCATCCTCCAAAAGATAATTCCAGTTTTTTGAGGGTTCCCCTCATAGTGTAAGCATCACTAAAATAATATATTGTATCCATCAGATAATTTCTCACCTTCCTCCAGCCTTCCCATCTTTCTGACTCTCCGGTATCTATTTTTCCACTCTCTATGTTCATGTTTATGCATTATTTAGCTGCCATTTATAAGTGAGAACATGTATTTGACTTTTTGTTTTTGAGTTATTTCTTTTAAAATAATGGCCTTCAATTCTATCCATGTTACTGCAAAGAACTTTTTTTAAAATTTCTATTACCTTAACTAACTTTCCAAATAATTATAATTTAAATTTTAATTTACTAAGTATTTATAGAAACTAAAACATTTTCCTACTTAGTGAATTTAGATCTCCCATATCAAAAAGAGTACATTTCATGGTTTGCATGGACTTTTTCACAGTAATAATTAGAAAACTTTGGTTTGGTTTGGTTCCTAGTAAAAGACAGAAAAAGAAATAACTTCATAATAGAAAGTGCCAAAAATAAACTACATAATAGGAAGTAGCAAAAATAAGGAAGAAATAGTAATTTAAAATTTTTCGCATTGTTCTGATTGTACATCATCTCAAATTTAAAATACACAGGTTTCAGTAGACTACAAAGCACAAATTAATCTATCACTTAAGACTTTAATCAAATTGGCTTATTTACTTGTTTAATATCAGAGGAGTTTGAAAGAAATATTGAACCTCAAGTCCCACTCACACCCTTTTTTTGTAGCTATTTTATTTTATGAGTGTTTGAAACTTAGCTTGCCTAATTTATGCTCCTTTCCTGTCATCACAGAAAGGGGACGATAAAGCTCTTTTATATCTGCCTGCTCCTTGGTAAAACATAATTTTTTTCCAAATATTTTATAACAAAGCACAGACAATATTTCTTTTTGGCTATGGTAGAATTGACTTCTAATTTTGTTCTAAGATTGAAATCTAATTACATATCCAGTGTAGATGTAGATAATTTTGTACAATTAGAAATCTCTGAGCATGCATAACCCTTCCAAGTGTACTTTCCCATCTAATCTCTCATTTGATCTTCACTACAATAATCTGAGTCAGAAATGCTATTCCATTTACAAATATACAAATCAGCAGTAATTAGAATTAATATATGATGAACATTATATGCATTTCATACACATTATGTCATTTAATCTTCACAATGACTTTGTGAAATGACCATTACACGTGAGGAAACTGAATCTTGTAAAGGTAGTATGAGTAACAAATTATCCCAAATGGCTTAAGACAATAGAAACTTATTCTTTTACAGTTCTGGAGGTTAGAAGTTCAAAATCAAGTTGTCACCAGGGCCATCCTTCTTTTTAAAGTTCTAGGGAAGAATTCTTTCTTGCTGCTTTTAGCTTATAATGGTTGTCAGCAACCATTGCTGTTCCTTGACTGTATCTACATCACTCCAGTCTCTGCCTCTGTCATCACATGGCTTTATTTTCTTTGTGTGTTTGTTTGTCTCCATATATTTCTCTTCCTTACAAAGTCAGTAGTGATTGGATTTGAGCCCACCTTAATCCAGTATGATCACATCTTATCTTGTTAACATCAGCAAATACTGTATTTCTAAATAATGTCATATTTATAGATAGCAGGAAGTAGGACTTTAACATAAATTTTTTGGTGAAAACAATTCATATCACAACAGAGTTTTAAGGAATCTGTCTAAGGCAACAGAGATAATAAATTGCAGAGTCAAGACTCAGTCTCACCTCAGGGCCCATGTTCTTGAATATTATGTTTCACTTTCCTAAAAATCAAGCTGATTAAAAAGCTTGCCTTTAGACCTACAGCTAGTTACATGACAAGGCTAAGACCAAAGTCAATTTTCCTTACTTCTAACCTAAATTATCAGATTCCAACTATAGTGTTCTCTCCACTGCTTATGCTACCTTGAATACACTGAAAATAAAAGTTTATCATAATAACATTTTTTAAAAAATTGTTTTTATATTAGAAAATCATATAATAATCTAGTATAGTGTTTTTGCTTATTTTCAAACCTAGGGGAACTTGTACATAGTGCTTCACACAGTTTCCTACTAAAATGCCCTTAGGCAAATGAGAGCAAATATATTTCTTCCAGCTCAAGTCTTGGAGTAACATGTAAAGTTTCCAGAAACCAGATCACAATTTCTTTACTGTGGTATTATTCCTAATTCCTGCCAACTATATATCTTATTACACTTTCATTTTAAAATAATATTATCACTTACATGAAATAAAACTGACTCTTCAAGAATAAGAAACATGTTTGCCCTATGGCATCAAGTACCCTGAGGCACACCACTATCTACAGCAAATATCACAAAAAAAGGCTGGGAGTTTCCTAGCTTAAAAAAACCTCAAAGACTAATAGTAAGTTTAAATTATAAACACAGAGGTCACCAAAAATGCGTAGCAGTTCTTGAATGAATATGTGTGGTATTCTCCTCCATTCTGGCAAATCTTGTCTGAGACAAAATAGGAAAGAAACTAACTATGGAGCTAGATGAGATTTCCAAGAATGTAACTTCATTTATTGAGTACTTTAATCATTCTGACACTGTGAGAACTTGGACTTTGAACCTTCAAGTGTTTGAACACAATCTCTTAGAATACATAGATGATTAGTACGAGGACTGACAACCAAGTCCGTAAACTCAACCTAGAAAAAGTGCTACACACCTCATTGCTGAATATCACTATGAAAACCTTCAAAGTACTCCCCTTGAGAAGCTATGCACCAATGCCAGTGCCTAATCCACCTGTCAAAGCAATTTTGGAACTCTTGCTGGAATGGCCATCAGAGCTGTCATTGTATAACCCTTGATGTCCTGAATGTCATCAAAATGTCTTCCTCTCAATAGTTCCATTATCTTAGGATTAAAAAAAAAAAGTCACTGGGGGACAGATCAGGTAAGTAGGTAGGATGTTCCAATACAGTTATTTGTTTACTAACTAAAAACTCCATAACAGATAGTGCTGTGTGAGCTGGTACATTGTCATGATGCAAGAGATTCTTTGGGACCATTTTTGTACACACCTTTATCATGCCAAGATTTTAAGTTAAGATTTTTTTAACTGTTTCTTGAGCAATGTTTGTTTGGATTGCTATGCTTCTAACAACCAGTCAATGATTTTGATGCACCATTTGGTGAAATTTGTAATGTTTTCTTCAGTTCTGCTCATTACTGGCCATCCCAACCTCTCTTCATTAGTGATACTTTCTCTCCCCTCAGAAAAACTTTTAAAAATTCACTTGTATTAGGTCATTTTCTCCATAGCATTTTCCCCATACACCTGAACTAACATGTCCCTGATTTCACTTCCACTCTTGCCAAGTGTAACATGAAATTTAATGTTTGTTTGTTGCTTTAATTCAAACTCCGACGTTCTCATGACAGCACACAAAACATGCAACTACAATAATGAATACCACTCAACAAGGCACCACCACATGTTGACATTAGCAATGCTGTGAGACACTGATATACTAAGGTTATGAAACCCTACTGAGCTGTTTGTGCAGTGCTGCCAATGTAAGCGCGTTGTGGCAAGTTTGCAAACTTAATTCTCAGTCCTCATAAAGTGTCAACGTAGTACCTTGAGTGTACTTTAGTATTTTTCCATTATTGACTTCTATTTTTAATCCTATTTCGATGGATATACAAAATATTTTAAATGTTGATGGGATACATATGAATATCTGTTACTTGCATAGACTGTGTAATAATTAAGTTAGGGGATTTGTGGTATCCATCACCTGAGTATTTATCATTTCTATGTGTTGGTAACATTTCACGGATTCTATTCTGACTACTTTGAAATATACAATATGTTGTTGCTAACTATAGTCACCCTAAACTGCTACTGAATATTGGAGCTTATAATATCAACTGTATGTATGTACTCACTAACCAACCTCTTTATCTCCCGCATCTTCTCACACACAATTTACACCCTCTGGTACAGCAGTCCCTATACTTTCTGGCATCAGGGACTGGTTTCATGGAAGAAAATTTTTCCACGGACCAGGGCAGGGGTGGGGGGATGTGCAGCCAAACCTAATGTTAATCTGTATTTGCAGCCACTCACCAGCTCCACCTCAGATAATTAAACATTAGATTGCCATAAGGAGTGTGCAGCCTAGATCCTTCACATGCACAGTTCACAACAGGGTTTGTGCTCCCATGAGAATCTAATGCCGCTGCTGATCTGACAGAAGACAGAGCTCACATGGTAATGTGAGCATTGGTGAGAGACTGTAAATACAGATGAAGCTTCGCTCACTCTCCCACCACTTACCTCCTGCTCTGTGGTTTGCTTCCTAGCAGGCCACAGATCAGTGCTGGTCTATGGCCTGGGGATTATAGAAACTCCTGCTCTAGTATCTGTCATTCTATTCCCTATCTCTATGGGATCATTATTTTTGGTCCCATATATGAATATCTTTCTATGTCTGGTATATTTCAGTTATTGACTTATGGTTCCATTAATGTTGTTGCAAATGGCATTATTTCATTTTTATGGCCAAATATTACATGGTGTGTATATAGCTCACATTTTCTTTATTAATTTATCAGTTGATGGACACTTAGGTTGATTCCATGTCTTTGCCATTGAAGAGTGCTACAATAAACATGTGAGTGTAGATATTTCTTTGATATACAGATTTATTTCCTTTAAATAAATGCCCAGTAGTGGAATTGTTGGATCGTATGATAGTTGTAGTTTTAGTTTCTTGAGAAATCCAAACTGTTCTTCATAGTGGTTGTACTAATTTACATCCCCATCAACAGTATATGAGAATTCCCTTTTCTCTGCATCCTTGTCAGCATGATATCTTCTTAATAATAACCATTTTAACTTGTAAGATGATATTTCCTTGTGGTTTTGATTGTCCATTCAATATGATGTTCACTATGGGTTTGTCATGAAAGGCCTTTATTTTTGTGATGTATGTTATTTTTATGCTTAGTTTGTCGAGAGTTTTTTATTATAAAGTGATGTTGAATTTGATCTTATGCTTTTTCTGTAGCTATTGAGATGATGATATGTTTTTGTCCTTCATTCTGTTGATGTGACCTATCACATTTATTGTTTTGTATATGTTTAACCATTCTTGTATCTTTGGCATAAATTCCTTATTGATGTGCTGTTAGATTTGATTTGCTAACATTTTGTTGAGGATTTTTGCATCTATATTTATCAGAGGTATTGGCCTATAGTTATTTTTTTTTAATGTGTCCTTGTTTTGATTTAGTATCAAGGTAATGCTGGCATTGTAGAATGTGTTAGGGAGACTCCTCTCTTCTTCAGTGTTTTGTAATAGTTTCAGGAGGATTGGTATCAGTTCTTTATACATTTGGTAGAATTTGGCTGTGAATCCATCTGGTTTTGGAATTTTGTTGTTGTTGTTGCTAGGAAATACTTTACTATTGAATCAAAGTTGCAATGTGTTATTAGTTTGTTCAAATTTTCTATTTGTTTAAGATTCATAGTTGGTAAGTTGTATTTCTAGAAATTTATCCAATTCTCTAAGTTTACAATTTGTTAGCTTATAGTTGTTTATAGTAGTCTCTGATGGTCTGTTCTCTTTTGTGGTCTAAGTTGTAATGACTCCAATTCATTTCTGATTTTATTTGGGACTTCTGTCTTCTTTTCTTGTTAATCTAGCCAGCAGTTTATCAGTTTTGTTTATTTTCTTGGAGAGCCAACTTTTTGTTTTGTTGATACATTTTATTTGCTTTTTTTGGTCTTTATTTTGTATTTTTCTGCTCTAATATTTATCACTTCTTTCCTTCACTAATTTTGAGTTTGGTTTGTTCTTGCTTTTCTAGTTCCTTGAGGTGCATCATCAAATTGGTTATTTGAAATCTTTCTCCTTTTTTGATGTAGGTGTTTATTACTATAAACTTCCCTTTTAGCACTGTCTTTGCTGTATCCCAGTTTTTAGTATATTGTGTTTCCATTTTATTTATTTCAAGAATTTTTTAAATTTCCATTTTAGTTTCTGTACTGATTCAATGGTTATCATTTCAATTTTGAAAGTTTTTCTCGGTATTAATGCCTAGTTTTATTCTATTGTGGTCTGAGAATATGCTTGATATGATTACATTTATTAAAAAAATTTGTTGAGGTTCTCATTCTGTGGCCTAACATATGATCTCTCCTGGAGAATGTTTCATGTGCTAGTAAGAAGAATATATATTCTCCAGTTGTTAAATAAAATGTTCTGTAAATGACTATTAGGTCTATTGTGTCTAAAGTCCTGTTAATATAGAATGTTTCTTTGTTAATTTTCTGTCTAGATCATCTGTCTATTGGTTAGTGTAGGGTGTTGAAATTACTGACTATTATTATATTGAAGTCTATATCTCTTTTCATATCTAGTAATATTTTCTTAATGAATCAGTATGCTCTAGTATTGGGTACATACATATTTGGAATTGTAATATCATCTTTATAGATTTATCCTTTTGTCGTCATATAATTACCATCTCTTTCTTTTTTGTTTTTGACTCAAAGTTTATCTAAGTATAGATACTCCGACTCGCTTTGTTTTCTGTTTGCATGGAGTATCTTTCTTAATGTGTTTATTTTGATTCTCTATGTGTCATTACAGGTAAAATGTGTTTCTTTTAGGCAGCATATAGTTGGATTATTTTTTAAAATGTATTCCTTCAGTCATATGTTTAAAGTGGAGAATTTAATTCATTTGCATCCAAGGTTATTATTGACACAAAAGGTTTTATTCCTGTTATGTTGTTGATTTCTGACCATTTTATATTTTTTATTTTTCTCTTATTTGTCATTATGCTTTATAGTTTTTTGTAGTGGTACCATCTGAGACTTTTCTCTTCCCCATTAAAGTATTTGGTTTACTAGAGGCTTTTATGCTTTTATGTGTTTTTATATTGATTAATATTGTTCTTTAATTTCCAAGTTCAGGACTCCCTGGAGCATTTCTTGTTGAGCCAGGCTTGTGGTGATGAATTTCCTTAGTGTTTCCTTGTGTGGGATACTATATATCTCCTTCAAGTATGAAGAATAGTTTTCTGGGTGTAGTATCCATGGCTGGCAGATTTTTACTTTTAGCACTTTGGAAACATCATCTAATTATCTTGTGGTCTATAAGATTTCTGCTAAGAAATCTACTGTTAATCTTACGGGGAATTCCTTTATAAGTTACTAGATGCTTTTGTCTTGCCATTTTTTTTTTTTTTTAGAATCCTCTGTCTGGGACGTTAGACAATTTTACTATAATATGCCATGAAGATGACTTTTTTGCATCGTATGTGTTTGGGGATCTCTGAGCTTCCAATATCTGAGTGTCTAATTCTCATGCAAGACATGGCAAAGCCTCATCTATTATTTTGTTATTATGCTCTTTTTTCACTCTTTTGTTCTCTCTTCATTCTCAGGGACCTTGAAAATTCAAACATTTAGTCACTTTATGTTGTCTCAAATGTCACAAAGTCTTTTTTCTTTCTTTTTTCTGATGGGGGTACAATTCAGGGTTAGGTATACAAATGTTCATTATGCAGGTACCTTGTTGATGAGGTGTGCCCCTCCCTCCCCTGACAGTTTCCCTCACAAAGTCTTTACTCATTCTTTTTTATTCTTTTATTCTTTATTTTTGTATGACTGGATTATTTCAAAAGACCTTTTTTCAAGTGCTGAGAGTCTTTAATCTGCTTGATCTTATCTATTTTTGAAGCTTTCAAATGTATTTTTATTTCATTTCATGAATTTTTCATTCCTAGAGTTTCTGTTTGATTCTTTTGTTTTAAACTGTCTTTTTGTTAAATTTCTCGTTCATTTACTGAACTGTTTTCCTGATTTATTTTTCAGAATTCCTTCTGAGATTTAAAAAAATCAGTATGTTTAATTCTTTATTTGGGAGTTCAAGAACTTATTCTTTTTTTCTATTTTAATTTTTATTTAAAATTGTGGGGTACAATTCAGGACTAGGTATACAAATATTCACCCTTATCGATGAGGTGTGCCCCCTCTTCCCCAGGCAGATATCAACTACTGTCAATCCTACCTCCCCACCCTCCACTCCCTCCCCACAGTTTCCCACCACTTTCAATCCTTTTCTTTATGGGGGGCCAGTCCCCCAAAAGAGATTTAGAGGGTCCCTGGAAGGTGGGGCAGCGTCGGCGAATATTCTGGAGAAATAAGGAGAAAGAAAGAGACTGGACTCTGTCTAGTGCAGAAGCCGATTCTGTAGTAGGGATAGATATTGAAAGAAAGATGGAGGGATAGATATAAAGAAGAAGAAAGAAAAAGAAAGAAAGTGAACAACTGTTCAGTGAAATGAGCAGAAGCCATTTATTGGGACCAACCGTGAGTCTTTTATCCCAAATTTTCACATGTTAAATCACAAGACTTTCACGTGAATACAAGGCCAGGTGGATGAGGTGCATCCTCCCCACCCACCAGGCGTTTTCCCAAGCATGAGGAAGGACAATCCTAAAATTATCTCACTGTTCCTTATGCTTGGTTTGTGTTCCTCAAAGGCAATACAACAATTCTAACATCATAAAATCCTAATAATCAATAACCTCTAAAACTTATGCATACCCAACACCTAATGACTGACTTAAATCCTAATACCTTTCTATTTTGTGCTAACTTTACCTGTACTATAAAAAACTCTTAATTATAGGTCAGACCAGTTCCTAAAGAATGTGACCCAGTCCAAAGATCATACTGGGTCATTTCCAGGAACAATTAATTATGATCTCTTAACAAAATGGCTATTCTAAAATCCTATGTATCTATCTTAATTTCTATAAAAGTTTCTAATTCCTAATCCTGATATATAAGACTGATCATCAGCAATAAAGCTTCTAAAGTAAAACCCAAATACAAACTGTAATTGTACTAAAGCCAAAACTGCAATTAGTAGAAAGTGGGGACAATGAAATATCTAAAGTTAGCTAAATTCTTATAAAACCTCAAAGTATCATGTATGATCATGCTTGGACTAACATAATTCCCTGACGTAGCATGACCTATTCTAAAATACTTTCTATGAATAAAATAAATTCAGTTTCTATTATAAGTAGAAAAAACTTACACTAATTGTAACTAAAGAACCAGTTTAAAAGAATGCAACCCAGCCCAAAGTGGATGCTGGGCCCTTAGAAATGTGGCCCAGTCCAAAGTTCGTGCTGGGTCATTTCTGGTAACCCTAGATAATCATCTATACCATCTAAAGCTGGAAACAGCTCTCTAAATGTATATACTAATTCTACAAATATACTTTTAAATCTTATAAAGAAGCTTGTATCATGTATAAGGCTCCCAAATGTGATCTGAGTTTGAACTGTGTTAAGTTTAAAGCCGAAACCGCAGTCTGTGAGAAATGGGAACAATGGATCCCTAGAGTCAGCCATGCCTGTCATATTCTCAGAACTTCATGCTTAGATCATCAAAGTCCCTGCTAGTGGGTAATGCCAAACAAGAAAGAAAGGAGGAGGGAATGGGCCTTCAGCTCCTGAACCAAACCTGGTGGTCTCAGGGTCCACAGCCCACCTGGATCCCTAACGCTCAGGTGGGCCTCCACGGCTGGCTCCCAACATTTCTTATAGTAATACAGTAGTTGTTCAAGGTCTACTTATGAGTGAGAACATGTGATACTCAGCTCTTTGTTTCTGTGAGAGATCACTCAATATTATAAACTCTAATTCCATCCAGGTTGCTGCGAAAAGAACTTATTTTCAATTGGGGTATATTTTTGGAGAATTATTGTTTTTTAGGGGGCGTGTCATATTACCTTGCTTTTTCATGTTTCCTGTGTTCTTATATTTATATCTTGCATCTGGTGTAAGTCATTTCTTCCAAAGTTTTGAGTTTGGTTTTATAGGGGAGAATAATTTTCCTGAAGATGTATCTATGGTATTGGTTGGGTGGGCCACATTGTTTTTGATTTGGGGTGCATGCTGTCGTTTTTGCCTCTGTATGATTTCTTGGCTATATCAATGGTATGTATGATTTCCTCAGTGGCTTAGAGTGCAGTAATTAGTGTAGGCTGTGGTGAAGTTTTGCTGGGGACTTTGATGCCAAGTAAACCTATTTTGGGGACCTAGTGGTGGCAACAGTGGGCTGAGCATGCCTGTCCTTAAGCACTAGAGCAATGTATGCTGGCTCTGATATTAGCAAGTCCAGGCAACCTGATTCTTGGGCTTTAAGGTGGTTTCTCAAATGCCAGTAGTGGCAACAGTGGGCTGGTATGTGAGGAAATTCTCAAGCCTCTGAGCATTAGGCATAATGTGAACAATAGCAGAAGCAACAATGGGGTAATCCAGTGGAACCAACATAGTCTGAGATGCTGTTAGTGATATCTGTAATGGATTGGGTAGAACAGTTTTCTGGAACACAGGTGATGAGTGAAGGTGGGTGCCAGCTGTGATGGTGTCAGCAAGTTGGTTCATTTCAACCTCAGACTCCAGGAGGTGTGCTCACGTGTCAACAGTAGTAGACTGTGCTGGGTGATCCTCAGGTTCCTAAACAGTGTGCTTGAGTACTGATTGGGCAAGACCAAGCTGGTAGACTTGTCCTCACGCCCCGTGGTAGTGCACTCAGGTGCTGGTTGTAATAGGCAGGGATGGGGTAGTTCTCAGGCTGCTAGCAGAATGCTTAAGTGGGGGGAGCAGAGGTTGCACTGTGGTCCTACAAGCATAGAGAGAGGGGCCACTTTCAGTGGGAACAGAATAAAGAAACAGCTTTGGGACTCACAGATTGCTCACACCTTGGTCCTGCAGCAGCTTATATTAGAAGCAGTAAGATTTGTCCTCAGCGTGTGTGAAATTTTCCATCCTCTTTTCTTCCTCCTTGGCCCAACAGTGGCTGTGGCAACTTGGCAGGATGCAGTCCTTTTTGAGGGCTAGGGTCTCATAATGTCACAAGCTCTAGGCCTGCCACCAGAGAGAGTGAGGATACTCTCAATGGTAACAGCATAGGCAAGCAGCTGTGGGGCACACAATTTGCTTGTGTCTTAGTCCCACAGTAGCCCACAGTAGCAGCAGCAGGATTTGTTCTTGGGAAACATGAAATACTTAGCCTCCTCTCTCCCTCCTCAGCCCCCCAGTGGCAGTGGTGTCATCAGCCCCAGGAAAGGTTGCACTCCTTTGGGGGCTGAGTCTTCAGAATGGCATCATGTGGCAGCTTCTGAGGGGCTTCAAAGGTCTGTGTATCACAGTATGAGTTCCCTCTGGAGCAATGACTCTGCACAATCTCTAGATAGCTCTTTCTTTTAGTCTCCAGGCCCACAAGGTTCAAGGGACTCTCACATAGCAAGAATTATAAAAGTTTGTGCTGGAAGAGTGGACCCCTGGGGGTGCCTCACTTGCCCTTTTCCTGTGTCAGTGAGCTTCTTCTGGCTCTCAGAAAATTCCAGCCAAGCACGCGCTGCCTTGCTTTCCTCTCCTCTCTTGCTTTCAGTATTCCCCGTTATTTCTCTGTTAAACTTCAGTGTTTTCTCTTAGATAATCTGTTTAAAGTGTTAATATTGACTTGCTATTTGGGTTATTCTGTTTCAGAGGCACATATTAGCTACATCTAGTCAGCCATCTTGAACCAACCTTCATCAAAAAGTTTTGATGACCCACAAATATTGCACAATATGTAGACATGTACATGAAATATATTCATTATTGCCATGATTATTTAAAAATAACCCTGACATTTAAAAAATTTGCTCCAATAGGATTTCTGAATGAGCTGATGATACCTTATAATACATTCTATTCTTTTAATTTGGTGAACAGGAGATCACACATCAGCATCATTGAAATAACTTTGATTTATTACAGTGTATATATTTGAACAATGTGAAATGCTATGAGTTATATTTTTATAATTATATCATGCCCAATTTAATATAAACTTTTTAAAAGCAATATAAAAAATGAACATAGAGAGTTAATATGGAGAATACTCACACTGAAAGGAGGATGAATGGTACTAAACATGTGTAATTCAGAAGATAAATTTTTTCCAGTAAAAGAGAGTTGACTCATTAATGAATAAAGAAATTGTGATATAGACATACACATTCACAATGGAATATTATTCAACCTTAACAAAGAAGATACTACCACTTGTGACAACATTGATGAAGCTGGAGAATATTATACTAAGTGAAATAAGTCAGACATAAAAATTAAAATATTGTATTATCTCACTTGTATGGGATATCTAAAAAAATTAAAATAAATAAAAATAGAATAAGATAGTGGCTACCAGGGACAAGGAGGGAGAAGAAATGGGGAGAAGTCATTCAAATGATACAATACAAATTTGCAGTTAGAGATTCTGAATAAATATGGAGATTTAATGTACAGTATGAGGCCTAATTAATATACTTTATACTAAAAATTTGGTTAAGAGTAGATTTTAGGTGCTCTTAACACATGCACCCAAGATATATATGGAAGGTGATTACTTGGTAAGTTACTGTAATAATCATTTTACTATGTATATCTATATCATAACATGCTACATAACTCAAATATATAAAATAAAAACTAATTTTAAAAATTATAATTATAAAAGTAGTTTACTCATGACTCTACTGCATCTATAGTCTCTTCAACATTATTCATGTGCATTTTAGAATTTTTCTGTATTTACCTAATGCTTACTACAAGTTGCACTTTGTGAAAAAATACTTTGTTTTTATTTCTTTTCTTTATTTTGGCAGAAGTGTGTCGTTTTGTTTGAGTGTAGTTATCAAACTTACGTGTGTATCAGAATTACTTGATAAGCTTGTTAAAACACAGATTACTGGGCATCACACTTACAGTTTCTCATTTCAGTAAGCATGAAGTAGAGTTTGAGAATTCACCTTTCTAACAACTCTCCAGGTGATGGTGATGCTTCCAGTCTAAAGACCACACTTTGAGAATCACTGGTATAGTCAATAGAATTACACTTTAGAGCTATTCAAACCTAAGTTTCAACCTTGCTTCCGTTCAAATTACCTCACTCCTCTGAGATTATCTGCAATTTTGTCATACTCTGTAGAGTACTCTTAAATTTAACACCTGACGGATAGTAGGCAATCTAAAAAAAATAGTAGCTATTATCAGCATTTCTCTTTCTGTATAGCACGAGATTGTTTAAACAAGATCCCTTTAAATCTTATTATTCAATTTTACTTATTCATGTCATAATTAAGAAAAAGTGAAACTTTCCCCTATTGTACTCCTGGACACAAAGGAAAGCTGAAATCTAAAATTCCTTTTGTTAGCATTAGAATGGGCCTTATACAGATTGTCTCTGTCTTCGCTCCCTACCCCCCGTTCTATCCAAGGCAATCTAACCTATGGTAGGTAGGCAAAGAATAAATTCCATGACAAACTCTAAGGACTTCATTATTTTTCATTTGGATCTCCTATTATACAACATTGAATTTAGTTGTACACTTCCAGGAAATCACAAGACATCCTGATATAGAGATAGAATAGCTATTAACTACTTCATTCCATAGTTTAAAAAAAAGTTACTGGCTGCACCAATAACTACAGCAGCCATGGGACATGGTGATTGGTTATACATTTGACCACACTCCATAAATTTGGTAAATGATAAAATGGAATCCTCTAAGAAAACCTATGATCTAATTATAAAATGTCTCCTATATAAAAACATACAATATTATCAATAAAAGGAATCACTTATTTTAAAAATTTGTCATTTGTATAGAAAAGTAAAATGAGTTGCTTAGTTATGCTACAGAAGAGTTTAAAAATATTTATTGTTTCTCATTTTCATCATCTTGAATTTATTCCTTGAAGTGTTTATCAATACATTTGAACCAGTTTGAAGTCAAAAATTTAGTTTAGTTTGTTTGTTTGTTTTAGGAATTTGAAGATGATTAATCCCTCAGATGGTCTTGATAAGAAATGAGTATAGCTGTTTCTATTGAAATTTTTTGAAAAAAATGCTATTGTTTGTCTGAAATTACTCAGCAGGTCTTTCCTAAAAGGGTTTTTTAAAGATTTTCTTTTCAAATAAACTACTCAGACTTCCAAATTGTCAGCATTAATATTATTATAGAGAGAAAACTTTCTTTGTGCAAGTGAAATGCTTGAATTTTATGATCTGGGGTGGATTGTACTTTGTTTAATTGCAGAGTCAGATGATGATGAGGGAATATTACAGATCCATGCTGTTAACCATTCTAAATATTCTTATATTCAACAAGTGAAGGAGACTAAATTTATAGAAAGCTTAAATTGTGGGGTCAGGGGTATCTCTAGTCAAAGAAGAAACACTGCAGTAAATGAGAAAGAGGTTAGATTGGAGAGAATTTCCAGGACTAGGAAAAATTAATAGGATCCTCTCTCTCTCTAAATATTATATATATATATATATATATATAGGCATATATATTTATATATTAATCAACTCTTTATATCTATGGGTTCTCTACCTATAGATTTAACCAACCATGGATAAAAAATGGTTGAAAAAAATTAATAAAAGTAATGATATAACAATAAAATCGAATACAAATTTTAAAACAATAGAGTATAATGACAATATAACGTTAACATTGTATTATATTAGTTATTATAAGTAATCTATAGATGACTGAAAGTATACATGTTGTATATAAATAGTACGCCATTTTATATGAGACATTAACATCCATGGATTTTGGTATCTATGGGGGGGTCCTTGAGCCAACTCCTCATGGATACTTAAGGACACCTGTATATCTAAAGTATTAACGTGATGTTTTGATATGCATATACATAGTGAAATGATTACTACCATGAATTTTTTTTTTTTTTTGAGTTGTAGTCTCACTCTGTCACCCAGACTGGAGTGCAGTGGC
>NW_007215019.1:55845-62148 GCF_000164805.1 Carlito syrichta
ACAGGCATGCGCTACCACGCCTGGCTTATTTTTTGATTTATTGTAGAGATGAGGTCTCACTGCCCAGGCGGGTCTCGAACCCGCGGGCTCACGCAATCCACTCACCTCAAGCTCCCAAAGGCACGGGATTACAGGCTGAGCCACCGAGCCCAGCCCATCAATTAAATTAAAGTATTTGTCTCCTTATATAGCTGCTATGTGTGTGTGTACATGTATGTGTGTCTGTGTGTGTATGATAAGAACACTTGAAATTCACTCTCTTAGCAAATTTTCAAGGTATAATACAATATTAACTGTAGACATCATGGTATAAATTAAATCTCTAAACTTATTTATTCTACAAACTAATTTTGTATCCTTTGACCAATACAATATCTCCCCATTTACCCCATCTTCCACCCCTGGTAATCACCATTCTACCCTCTGCTTCTATGTATTCAAATTGTTTAGATTCTACATATAGGTGAGATCATGCAGTATTTTTTTCTGTGTCTGACTTATGTTACTTAACATTATGTCCTCCAATTTCATCCATGTTGTCATGAACAACAAGCTATCCTTTATTAAAGTTGAATAGCTATATATATTTTTTATTTTACTCCTTCATCCATCAATGGATACATTTTTTTTCATATCTTGGCTATTGTGAATAATACTGCAGCAAACATGGGAATGTAGATATCCATTTGAGGTATTGATTTCATTTTATTTGTACATATACCCAGAAAAAGATAGCTGGATCATATGTTACTTAAATTTTTAATTTTTGAGGCACTCCATACTGTTCCATTTTAAAAGGTGAGGTATTATTTCATTGTGGTTTTAATTTGTGTTTCTCTGATGATTAGTGATGTTGAGAATTTTATTCAAATATGCTGGCCATTTTTATGTCTTTTTTGGAAAAATGTCTATTTGTGATCTTTGCCCATTTTAATTAAGTTGTTTATTGTTCTACTAGAATTGTGTGAGATCTGTGTATATTTTGGATGTTAACCCTGCATCAGATATAGCATTTGCTAATATTTCCTCCCAAGAACAAGAAACCCCCTTTAAGGTCCTACAAAACCTTGTGTCATGATGTAAAGAGAACACAGACATGGAGAACTGAAAGTAGCAGAAATAATGCAATTCTGTTAGGATATTATTGGAAAAATTCATTATTTTCGATTCCTTATTGTGCCATTGTCCATTCCAAATGAAATATATTTCTGAATAGCTGAGACAGTGCATGTGTTTTCTTAATATGGCCTATAAAATTCTAAAAAATGATAGTTATTGTCACAAGAATGTTTGGACTCACTGTTTACTTGCAGAGGTTGAAGATGAATGACTTAATTTAGTAGATTTTGTTTGGAGGAGAGTATTGGTGGAATACTAATAGGCACTCCTCCCTTCTGTGAAGCATATAATAGTATAAAAAAGTCATCCAGCGCAGTTAGACACCTGACAACTCTCCTTTAGCCTTCATTTTATGCTTTCAACACCAGCCAAAAGGGAAAATTTAGGATTGTCTCAGGTGGTTCCTAAGTATGTGCACAGCCATTTTCAAACATATAGCTCTATACATACCCATAACCTTTTATATTCTCCATAAATATGTTGGAGCTTATCCAAGACTCTTGAGAACATATTTTTTACCTTTTCCCTTTAAGTTTTTTGGTAGTTTATTATTTGAACAGCTGTTATTTACTGCCAGAGGCAGCCATATCATTAAACAATTGTCTCTAATTGTTTTTAGCAGATGCTCCAGGGAAGCAACTTCCCACTGGGTGAACTTTTAATCAGGTCAAATAAAGATAGCCCTGTGAGTGAGGTCTTCCATGAAACCATCATACAGGTCAAATAATGGCAGTTATCTGAGAATGGAGCTTTGGAGGAGCTGCAACACTGTCTTGCCTTCTCTGGGGACTGTTATGCTGTTGGCTTATCACAGACAGGTGTAATGAGAATATAACAAGTGAAAATGCCACAGAGCTCACTATGTTAGTGAAATTTCACCATTTTTCTTGAATAGATTTTTCTCAATTCTTGAAAACCTTTGGTTAATTTACTTAGTTCTGAAAAAGTTGATTATGGCCATGTTTTTTCCACTTTTCTCATGGCTCATATGGAGGTGGAAATTTCAGTAGGTCCCTATTTTTCTATTTTCACTATTGTTACTCACATCTATATTCACAAACTATTGTCTATTTCAAGATTTTAAAATAACATTAACCCATAATACCAAATCTTCAACCTATTAGATTTTTGAGTAAAGTGTCTATATTTGAGGATTTTTTAAAAATTAACATAGATTCATTAGAAGAAATGTCAACCAACTGCCTTCTTTTTCTTACATATGAATGCTTTTAGATTTTAAAGTAAGATAAAAGATATAAAGAAGATTAGAGCACTATCTTTCTCAGTACTATGCTAATTTGGCCATCTAATTGATAGAGCAGATTTAGGATATTTAAAGAACTGATAAGGAAAAATAATAGGCACATATGCTGCAAAGATTTTCATGTTTCTTTACAAAATAGATCTATTACACTTTAGCTATTAAGTTAAATCTGCCTGGCTAGTCTTGAACTCTTGAACACAATCCTCCTACCTCAGTCTTGCAAAGTACTGGGATCATAGATGTGAACCACCATGCCTGACTGTAAATAGCTCATTTTTATAATCTTGAAGTCAAACAAAATCCTAATATAGCACAAGCACAAAAAGTGGTGTCAGTATTAACATAACTTAAGTGTTTTTCCAGAGTCTAGAGTAGAATAATTAAATGCCTTGAAAAGTCAAAAAGTCAAATGTTTTATCTTTCTTCAAAGCCTAAAAACAGCTTTATTGTTTTTCACCATATAGTTCAAGGCTGATCCAAATTTATAATACTATGCCCTATAATTTTATTTGTCAACAGACAAATTGAAGCAACTCACCCTCATTAATATACTACTGCCTTTTCAAACCTATGCTGTTGTTTGTGCTGTTCCCTTCTCCTAAAATCATTCTCAGCAATTTCTCCTTCTTCAACTTCTTCCCATACTTTTAAAGCTTAGTTGATAACATTTTTCATGAAATCTTTATTAATTATCCCTTGACCAAAATAATAACTAATACTTTTTTTAAAACTACATTTTACTATACTACTACATATGTGTTAAAACAAACAATAAACTCATGTTCCACAAAATTTCTCAAAAAAAAATAATAGAGAACATAGAGACATGGGAAAAATAAGCTTGGGACAGACCATTAAAAACTTTTGAGCTTTGTAATCATAGCCCCAATAATAACAGCAATAATACTAATAAAATATTAGTGGAGATAAATCTTAATTAGTATATGCAATCTAGAAACAGTCGGTCCATCTTTAATGTCCTTTAACTATCAACAACAGACATCATAAAAGAGCCTGGGAGTTTTTTAGTTTAAAAAAATCTCAGAGAATAATATATTTAATATCTAAGCTGGGGCACTAGAAATACATAGCTTATTGTATTGGGGCTTATACTTTCTACTTCAAGATATTGACTCTTGAAGATATTTGCTTCTAATAGGTACTGGTTTCATCATCTACATTAAAAATATAATCCAGGAGGAATCTGTTGAAAAGAAATCTTTTTGTGTTAAAACAAGGAAAAGTGTCACTTTCAGTTCCCCAGATCTCTTGACATAAAGGAAACTGTATTGGGCTTTGAAGCCCTTGTTGGCACCAAACAACAGTACTTCTGTTGGATATTTAGCACTTTCTTAATGTCTTCATATATTGCTTAAAGCTTTGTCTTTAATTGTTACAAAACTTGTTTCTAATCACTTTAAAGTATTAGCATACTGGGGAAAATTGCATAGGACTTTATTTTTGCTGATTTCATTCCCTTTGTACCGATTCCATATGAGTTAATCTGTAGTACAGAAATACACCTTGTAGCAGAACAGGCTATATTCACCATAGGCCACAATGTGTTTTAATTCTGTACACAAATTAACTAATTTAATTCACATCAATATATGCTATTATGAGCCCCATTTTATAGACAAAAACTTCGATACACAGACGTTGAATAATTTGCTCAAGCTTACATAGCAAATAAGTAGCTAAATGGAATCCCAACTTTGTTGGTATGGTTCCAGTATTGTTTTTCTTAGTTACTACATTGTATTATTTCTCTTTAAAGTACTAAATTTGATTTTGGTTTGATTCCTATCATTCCATGCCAATACCACTTATGGTACTTACCACACCCTATCTTTTGTGTAGTAGTTTTTTTTTTTTTTTAATTCTTGGTCAAACTATGTGTCATATTTGGTTAAGAAGATGTAGAAACCAAAGTTTTGATCACTGTAACATCTTTTGCTATGTGATCTTGAGTGGTTTGCTTACTGACTCTGTGTCTTAATGTTCTTTTTTTTTTTTTGAGTTGGAGTCTCACTCTGTCGCCCAGACTGGAGGGCAGTGGCTGCTGCTCCCGGCCACCACAGCCTCGACCTGCTGGGCTCTGGTGATCCTTCCACCTCAGCCTTCCAAGTAGCCGGAATTACAGGCATGTGCTACCACGCCCGGCTGATTTTTTGATTTATTGTAGAAAAGAGGTCTCGCTGCCCAGGCGAGTCTCGAACCCGCGGGCTCAGGCAATCCACTCACCTCAGCCTCCCAAAGGCGCAGGATTACAGGCTGAGCCACCGAGCCCGGCTGTCTTAATGTTCTTATCTGAAAAGAGAAGAATTTAGTTTGTCATCTCCAGTGTCTTTCAACTCTTAAAATTAATTGGAATCTCATACTCCTATTCGTATGTATTAGCACTTGGCACTTTTGTGTGAGCTATGTAGTATGTAATGCCATATCCCATTAGTGGAAAATTTGTGCACAGAATTAAAACACATTGTGGCCTATGGTGAATATAGCCTGTTCTGCTACAAGGTGTATTTATTTACTATAGATTAACTCATGGAATTGGTACAAAGGGAATGAAATCAGCAAAATTTGAAGTGCTATGCAATTTTCTCTGTTCCAAATTTCACTCAAGGTCATTTCTTTTTTTATATTGCTGTTATTAACAGACTTCATATAGTATTTCTGAATCTTATGATGCATTTATTTTTCATCAGTGCTTCTTCAGCTCTTTATTAATCAGTTTAGTTCAACAAACATTTATGTAGCCCCTACTATGTGCTAGGAATAAAGAGCAAGGAAAAATATAGCATGGTTTCTGCCCTTCAGGTGCTGGCAATCTAATTAGTGACTGATTTGTGAAAAATTGGCTAGAGCTTAGTCTCAATAAAAGGCTTGTTTATTTATAATGCCTTATGTGTCTCTACATTTATAATTCATATTATCAGGCATAAATACATCTTCAAAGTGTCCCTTTTAAGTATGATTTTGTTAGCCGATTACACATTTCTATAAAAATTCAGAAACTAACATTGTAACAAGCTATTAATAAAAAAAACTAAATTGTGTTGACTGAGAGTTTAGTACATTTATTAGCATAGTAGATTTAAATAAAAGAGAAAAAGTGGACTTTAAAAATGTTTATTAATCTTTACTAAGTGAGTTGTCCTCCCTTAGACTGAAAAAAATTTGTGTAACTGGTATCTCCTGTTGATCCATGTTTTAACATGTGGCAAAAATCATTTTTAAAATGACATGGCTTTGAGCACCATTTTCCCCTCTCTGTGAAGAATATCCTTGGCTACTTTCTGCCTTTCTAGATCGATGCTCTAATTTTGCCCTCCTTTCTCTGCCCTTTAAGACCTTTAAGGACTTAGACTTCAGTTGAGTTCAGTCAATGGGAAGCATCTGGAGGATTTGCAGGTTCAAAGGAAGATCAGTGGGTGTTTCCTGCTGGTCACTCTGGGTTCTATGTTTATATTTGAAAAAGAGCCATCCCAAAATAAAAAATAAATTAATATTTTAAAGAAAAAAAATTTTATACATTTTTACAAAGGAAAAATTTGTCAGCTAACCAAATGAAAATTGTAAATATTTTAAGCACTAATCTGTAGTATTGAAATTGTACTGCAATTGTACAATTTCAAGAAATAAAATAAAACAAGAAAATTTCAAGAAATTTTCAAATAACTTATTGATTTGATTTAACACAACAGTTTTAAACTTGTGTGAAGTAGAAAGAAAAAGATTCTCCTCCCTAAGAAGTAATCACTATTAATTACTTAGTGCATATCTTTTTTTGATTTCTTAATTCACAAAAAAACCTGATATTTGGCCCTCCCGTAACCCGACACCTGAGCTGTGGCGGTGGCGGCGGCTCCTGCGCTCGGGCTGAGCTGGGCACGGCGCCGCCCGGGTACTCGTGACCA
>NW_007215020.1:0-1169 GCF_000164805.1 Carlito syrichta
CCCTGCCACCATCTTGAAAACAGGGCAGGAAAGTGCTCTAACTTGCTCACCATGGAGCAAGAGACCTGATCTCTGTGACCGGTGGAGCAACTACTCAGGGGCTGATTGTGACCCAGAGGGAATATTTTGAAAGCATAAACTTTAGAGAGACAGGACAAGTGCTGAGTCCCAGGCGCCCCTCCCCCTCCCCTGATTCAGCTGCAGGACAAAGCGTGTGACCAGAAAAGACAAGGAAGACTTCCAAAGAGATCAGTGGTGAGTCTGGGACTGACCCAAGCCCCTCCTGCCCAGAGATCCTCTGAACATCAGACGCACACAACTGGGGCACAACTGAGAGGGACAAGCCCAAGCAGAGCCTGGACATCAGCCTCAATAGAACTCCATTCTAGTGTAGCTGTCTGTGGCACCCCCTGCGAGTACATACCTGGAGACAATCCTGCACCTCCCTGCCAGAGGAGATAGCCCCGAAAATATGAGAGTCGGAGAGGAGAACTGCAGTCCCACCCGCTCCCACTGTCACTCCTCCTTCCCTGGTTCTGATACCAGGGAGAGAGTAAAAGAGATGGAAGCTCTGCAGGAGATAGCAGAAAAGCAGATGAAAGAAATAATTACAGAATCTATCACAAGAGGGAAGGTTTGTTGTTTTTTTCTTGTTTTAACTTAAAAAGATTTTTTTTTGCTTGTTAGTTTTTAAATTTTTAAAATATTTTTCCTTTGTGCAGGAATGTGTATATGAGGGTTTGATTTGCTCTGCATTCCCTCCCTTTTAAAATTTTTCTTTCTTCTTTTGTTTTTTATTTTCTGTTTATGTGTGTATGTGAATGATTTAGTGTTGATCTTTCAGTTTATTTTGTTTTTAGGCTTTTTTGTTGGTGTGTTTTTGCTCTTTTGTTCTTCTCTTTTTTATATATAACTTAAGGTGGTTGTGAATATATGTGTGAGGGTTCAATATGAACCTCATTTTTCTTTCTGTTTTTCTTTTTACCATTCTTTCTCTTTGTCTTCTACATTCATTTTGTGCTAGACATGTGTGTGTGCATGTTTAGTATTCCCAGTTTTTTTGCTGTTGTTGTTGGTTTTGTTTCACCTTGTTGTTATTCCAGTTTGTTTAGGTGCATTGGCGTGTGTGTGTGTGTGTGTGTGTGTGTGTGTGTGTGTGTGTGTGTGTT